>NC_066396.1:15831796-16006796 GCF_013377495.2 Cygnus atratus | reverse complement strand
TCCTGATGCTTCAGAGTAGGGATGAAAATAAAAATAGTAAATCAGGTAATATATCTGCCATCTTGGGAATATTTTTTTTCTTGGCATTCACAGTGAGCATCATGAAACATCCATGAAATATGCTTACATCAGGTTCAATGGAACTGGTGCCTAAGTGCTTGCAGGATTAAGTCACACTGAATATAGCTGTACTAGGAACATTGTCTCTGGGAAACAACACATTCATATCGGAGAAGATAAAATCATCCAGATTTATGTCTCAGAGATGAGAGAAAAGAATTAAAAATACTTTTCAAATTTTCATCAGTGCATATGCCCAAGATCAGAGGCTTGGTTTTTGTCCCACAAGTGTCCACTGTGAAAAATTATAACAATTTTAAAAAGATGCAGCTTCATTGAACTCTCCATCCTCCTCTATATATCCTGTCTCTATTCTCTTTCTCATTATTGTTTTCTTCTCTCCTATATCACATCTGCTTCCATAATCAGAGGGAACATTTTCTTCATCCATCAGAGTAGTCTGTTGGGGTCTGGATAATGCCTTTCCTTTTGCATCTCTTTTTGCTCTTCTTTTCCTTTTCCATGACCAGATTGGGAAAGATGTTTGGAACTAAAAATAGAGATAAGAAACAAAAAGGAAATAGGAAAAAAATTGGATCTGTAATGCAGTCACCATGTATGTGTCATTAAAGTAACCCCTGTGATGATGATGAATCATGATGATAATACTTTAAGGTTCTAGCATTGTATTAATTTTTCTTTTTGTTTTTAGCTGGTTAAAATATTTTTTTTCTTGTTTTATCTGAGAGAAGGAGAATATTATCAGCAGGCAATAAGTGGGTAATAGGGGCATGAAAACTTTAAGTAACTTGTTGAAATGCACACAACAAGTGTCACAAGCAGATCAAGAACCTTGCCCCAGGTGCTCTGAGTAACACCTAAGTCTCTTAATGGCATGAACTTAACAGAAATTGTGATTGTGTGTGCATTTTGGAAGGGCAGAATTTGTCCCATTGTGTTGTCTAGAAAAAAAATATTAAACCCTGCAATATGCTCTAATTTAGTCTTCTGTGTGCAAAATCATTCTATATGCAGAAATAGACATTGTAGCGATTAGATTTAATAGGATTAGGACTCCCTGATGCCTTGCCTGTACAGTCATTGTTCAAATTCTTATAAAATGAGTATTTTAATTTCATTTCATTGTAAAACTCAAAATTCATTACCTCTCCAGTTTGTTTCTAATTTAATTCAGTGCATGTTATTTATTTTCTCTTCTAATAATTACACCTCTACTTCACTTTCCTAACACATGATCTCTCTTACCTTGCAGTATTCTCTGTAATAAGCTTTTTACTGTTTGTGGGTTGTTGGTTTTGTGGTTCCAATTCTCTCTTTAGCCCTATTCACTACAAGATTCATGTTCCTTGCAATAGAAATTCATCTGTGTACACAGATAGTTGTTTTTCTTAACCTGTTCCCTGCAGTGCAAAATTCACTCTCTCCTTTTGTTCAAGCACAACTTCACAAGAAAAAATAAAAAAACTAAATGGGACAACTGTCAGTTAGCAAAGATGCACCAAGTCTGTCCTATAGGTAATCCCACTGATCATTTTTTTCCAAGGAAATGATTCCCATATCTATTCTATACACAAGACGATGAATTAGCTGTTCCAGTGACCAAACAAAAGTAACTGAAATTAGTTGTCATTGGAATGAGTGTGCAAATATTTCTGATACATGCTGCCATACTGTTGTGATCTTTAAGTTTTTACTGTGTTAACCGGGGTTGGACAAATGCAGTATCACCGTGCTGTAGCCCTTCTAGCTGCTGGTATTTGCTCAGAAATACCACAGATGTAACCAGAAGGAGACTGTGGAGGGCAGAGACATATTGGAGAGGAAAGGGGGAAGGTGGCTGGTTGGAAAGCAGGGATCACAGTGACCCCCATTCCAAAGCACTGACTACAAAGTTATAAATACAACCCATCTAATGTGATTTGCTTTTGTAAATCATAACACTTTATAAACGTGCTATTGCTGGCAAGAAGATTTTACACTTTTCAGAGTAGAGCCCACTCTTTCTTCATGTCCTGGGCAAGTGCTGTAGGCCTTGAGAAAGTAATACATCAGGTATGGTAGAAAAGGATCACATTAATCACAGCATAGACTGCTTTCAAGTTTTTAATGCTTAATGCTTTACAACTGTTCTCATAGTGATTACACTATTCTAAAACATCTTAAAAAATATGAGATTTTACTGCTAATCTATATTACTTTTAATGGGAACCGTGAGATCCATTGTTTGTATATGTGCATCTTCTGTAATATGCAGCACAGATAAGCATTTTTCAATATTCTGGGCCCTGTCTTCCTTTAATAATTATCTACATAGCTCCCACATATACCGTTTATAAGCAAAGCAAGTATAGATCATTCATTCTAAAATGAAAACACTCAGCTCAGTGTGCTCTATTAGGAAATCAAAGCTGGAGTGATTTTAGCCACAGTCGAACCACTCTAAAATGGACTGTAAGATCTGAGTTAAGCTATGTTTAGTTGATCAAAACAGTAATACATTCACAGCGGTATTTTCTTCTCAAACTTGCCCAATGAATTTAGAAAAAAAAAAAAAAAAAGATAGATTTGTTCTTTCACACCTCAAAATAAAAGAAAAGCAACGGCTGAAAAGTTAAGTTTCATTTGCTGAGTTAAGATGGTCTTCTTTTGGGTGGGCACAAGTATGGCATCTTCAGTATGGCACCTGAACATTTTTTTCCATGTTGCATGGACTATACAATATCAACAACAGTATATGAATGCATTTCTCCTGCTTTTTAAGCCTCAGAAATTATGAGATAAAGAACAATGCAGTGGACTATAGGGTGTTTGAAATTTATTACTTTAGCATAAATAACTCTATAACTTTACTTTCACAATTCATTACGTATCTTATAGCAGTGCTCAAAGACCTATATAAAAGTCAAACTTCTATTTTGGCATAATTATCAGTTGTAAAATGTCAAAAATACTTCTAATTGAAGAAAAAGAGGTGTGTGTACAAACACAATACTATGAGATGCTCCTATGAAAGAGTATGAGGTAATAAAACCTACTTTGGACAGCAATTTAATGGACAGCAGTAAATATTTGACTTTGAGGGAGAAGAAAAACCATAGAATCATAGAATGGTTCGGGTTGGAAAGGACCTTAAAGATCATCCAACTCCACCCCTCCACTGTTACGAGCAGGGACACCTTCCACTGGACCAGGTTGTTCCAAGCCCCATCCAGCCTGGCCTTGAACACTTCCAGGGATGGGCTATCCACAGCTTCTTTGGGCAACCTGTTTCAGTGCCTCATCACCCTCATAGTGAATTTCTTCCTAACATCTAACCTAAATCTCCCCTCTTTTATTTTTAAACCATTTCCCCTTATCCTATTGTTAACTGCCTGAGTAAAAATCTCCACATACTAACTGAAATAACTTTCTAGACTTTCTAATCATACTGTAAAACCTTTTACATTGCTTAACAGAGCATCTCAGTCTCAGTTTTTCACATACTTGAAACTATCTCTAATCAGTTTAGTTACAGCTTTCTAACGGGCTAGAATCTTATGAAGTATGGTTATCACCATTTAAATATCTCAGATCAAGTATTGTTGCTACATTTCCTGCTTAGAATTATGTAAATTAAAAATTGTACAAAACTAGTACAGGAATTATATAGGCCTAATTTTTATAAACTGCACCTTAATTCTTTGAAGTTTAACATTCTATTAAAGAAAGTGTTTCAGGATACATTATAATGTATCCTGAAATGATAAGTAGATAAGAATTAGTTGTGATTTCCTGTAGGTGAATATTCTGATTACAACTTTGAATCCACAGCTGCTCTTTGTCTTTGACACCATTGATGGATTATATCTATTCTTTTTTTTCTTTTTTTTTTTTTTTAAGGCTCTTAATTTCATAGAGTTACACTCAGTACTTCTGCCAAGTAGAAGTTTGAGGAATACTTTTCTTTCTAGACTCCAGAGTACTCTGATTTATACCTATGATTTCAAACTTTGGGAATAACTAAATATGTGTTTTATTCTACATATTATCACAGAATCACAGAATGGCCAAGGTTGGAAGGGAACTATGAAGATCACCTAGTCCAACCCCCTGGCTGAGCAGGATCACCTAGAGAACTTTGCACAGGATGATATCCAGGTGGGTTTTGAATATCTCCAGAGAAGGAGACTCCACAACCTCTCTGGGCAACCTGTTCTAGTTCTGTGTTACCCTCACAGTAAAGAAATGCCCTCTCATATTCAGCTGGAATGTTATAGTCAATGATAAGCTGCATGCTTTTCATAGAATCACAGAACAGCTTGGGTTGGAAGGGACCTTTAAGATCATCTAGTTCCAAATCCCCTGCCACGGGCAGGGATGCCACCCTTTGAATTAATATGTCTTTTGACTTGTCACTGTTTTAGTGGTTATCTTTTGGTTATTATATAATTATATATATTATATAATTAATAGCAAATGACAATGCTAGAAAATGAAATGAAGAAATATTTACCACAGTTACAGATCTTTTAAGCTTAAGTAAGATAAAAGCACTGTAGAGAGGAAGAGTCAGTGAGCCCACAGTAGCGCAGGACACTTAATATACGAAAAGTGATTTTTAAATCATGGATTTGATTGTGATGACAAATCATTCATTTGGAAAATGACTTGAAACATACGGCCAAATATATATTTTTTTTATTTTCTTGTTAATTCACCTCATATTCTCTTATGTTGACACCTTCACCATTCAATGCTATTATTTTGGTCAATGAAAAATACAGACTAGTGATACATGTTTTTCCAACTTATTTCATGGTCAAGGTTGGTGCAAAGAAATAATAATAGATTAACAGAACAGATTATTTGAAAACAGAAGAAACTAAATCCCTTCATGTAGCCTCTTCTTCATTGCAGAACTGCAAAAAACATTGTACTGTATTTTTCATGGTCTGTAACTTCCATGTAAGTAATTGCATACTTAAAATAAAAATTATCTAATCTTGATTTAAAGACTCAAATGACTGAAAATCCAGCATTCCTAGAGAGGGTATTTTAATTATTCATTATACTCATTGTTAATAAAGAATTGCACCTTATTTCTATACAGAATTCAACTAACTTCAGTTTCCATCAAGCCTTTTCTTTTTGAGCACTGAGTTCAGTTTTGGGACCCTCACTACAAGAAAGACATTGAGGCTCTGGAGTGTGTCCAGAGAAGAGCTACAAAGCTGGTGAAGGGCCTGGAACACAAGTCCTGTGAGGAGTGGCTGAGCGAACTGGGACTGTTTAGTCTGGAGAAGAGGAGGCTTAGGGGAGACCTTATTGTTCTCTACAACTCCCTGAAAGGAAGGTGTGGGGAGCTGGGGGTTGGCCTCTTCTCACAGATAACTAGTGATAGGACTAGAGGGAATGACATCAAGTTGTGCCAGGAGAGGTTCATGCTGGAAACTATGAGACATTTCTTCTCAGAAAGAGTAGTCAGACATTGGAATGGTTTGCCCAGGGATGTAGTGGAGTCATCATCTCTGGGGTGTTTAAGGACAGGTTGGACATGGTGCTTAGAAACATGGTTTAGTGGGTAATGCTGGTGGTAGGGGGATGGTTGGACCAGATGATCTTGGAGGTCTTTTCCAATCTTAACGATTTTATGTTTCTGTCATTGTTCTGATAAAATTCAAGCCTGTCTACTACCAGAAAAATCTTTTCAATATAGGTTTGATAAGATCATTGAATTCTTTTTTCTTTTTTTTTTGATGAATAGATAAAAATATTTTGTGTGTTACTGAAAAGCAAATTTCAACACCTTAGATCATTTCTCTTGCTGTTCCTGAAATGTTTGCGCTTTGCAATTATCCTTTTCTTCAGTTTGATGATTCCAAGAAGACACCAAACCAAACACAAAAAGTAGCTTCATATCCATAGGAAATATTGCTTTGAGATTTCCACATTGATATATTCCAGGTCTTTCTTTAACCTTTTACTCAGGGTCAAAAAAAGAAGCCTCACCTATTTGTGGTTAGACTGAGAGCACCTTTCACACCTATCGAACAGACTAGGAGCTTATAGATCCTCAGAGGTCATCTGCCTCCTGAGAGATGTCCAGTCATTTTTTCATAGGGAGCTCAGCTCCTTTTCATGGTAGATGCAAAACGAATCTTAGCCTAAAAGGAATTTTAATTGTATGACTGTTCAGCTGTTAAAACATAGCCCAACTCTACACTCTGTAGGAAGTAATAAGCAAGGCAGATGTTCGGTCTTTCCTGCATGACCTATTTGAAAGCATTAGAGAACAACTTGCTGAGCTCAAACAAATAACAAGACATTACCTTCCCTGCTTGAAAGTATCTTTTACCGAAGAGCTGCAGAGTCAAGTCCCACTCATGTCATTTTAAACTGAAACCTACTTCTACTATCTTGTGTAGTTGCTCTGTCAGCCCTTTCTTCCAGAGCTGATCCAACTTTGCTTGAAATAGGTGTCTACTAAGAAGAACATACCATATAAGGAACCTTGATTATAGCTATCCTTAAATAAATATATAGCATTTAGGGATGTTTAAATTTATTTCTCTATTCAGAGACTTACCTAACTTACTATGGGAAAGAAGAGGGAGCCTTTCTGTTTCCAGGTTCTCTTTCTCTGGCATTTATTTATTCCACATGAAATAGAACAGCTTCACCAGGCATGTTTGCAAGTGCGTAGCTTGTACAGTTTGCCATCTATTCCCACCACTCTGCCTCCCTGTACTGGGTCCAGCTGGGACAAACTTCCCATTTTCTTACAGCAGTACATAAAGTGCTGTGCTCTGCACCTGTAGCTAGAACAGTTCTGACATCGCACTGGTGTTTTGTCTATTGCTGAATGGTGCTGGCACAGCAACAAGACTGCCTCCAACCCCCCTAGAGCCAGCAGGCTGGGGGTAGGCAAGAGGTGGGGAGGGGACAACGCCAGGGCAGCTGCCCTAAAAGGGATATTCCATATCATATGGTGTCAGACTTAACAATAAAAACTAGGAAAGGGGAAGGAGAAGCACTTGTTATGAAAATGTATGTCCTCCTGAACAAGCACTACATGTATTGAGGCCTTATGTGTTTTGGGAAGCCCCAAGACATGGCCAAACATCTCTTGCTGATGGGTAGAAGAGAATAATCATTTTCTCCCTTTGCCTCAAAATAGCTTTTTTTTTTTTTTTTTTTTCTTTGCCTGCTTGGGCTTGTTTGTCTGTTTGTTTGTTTGTTTTTCTTTTAATTAAACTGTCCTTATCTCATCCATTGAGCCTTTTTTTTTTTTTCATCATATTTTCTCCCCCTGCTCTTTTGAGGTGGGGAAGTGAGAGAGCGATGTGCTGGAGTTTAGCTAATCATCAGTGTGAAATCACCACACTCTCCTCCCTCCAAATTGCATAATATTTTGTACACGGTGGGACTCTTGTAAAAAATTTCCTTCCAGTGGAGGACAGAACTGAACCTGATTTACCACGTAACACAATGACTCCTCCAGTAATGGTGCTTCTTCTTCTCTTTGTATTTTGTAGATGACTAAACTGTATTTTGTAGATGACTGTAGATGAGTAAACGTTTTTAAATTTCAAAAAGAAAGGGAACAGTGGCCCAGAGAAGATGTGGAATTTCCTTGCTTTAAGAAATTCAAAATTCAGCTGGTCAAGGCAACCTCATCTAATCTCAAAGTCGGATGTGTCTTCAAAATTGACTCTGCTTTGAAAAGGAGTGAACCAAATGGTCTCCAGAGGTCCCATCCAATCTAAATAATATTTTATTTTTATGGAAGTCTTCACTTGTACAAAGCATGCTTAAATCTTGGGAAAGGTGTACTTACAATCTACCTGTGTCCTCACAATCTCATGTTGGTTAGGGAGCCTACAGTCATACTCAGCATTTAGTGTTAGCATGAGGTCCTTCATGTAGTTTACCCCTAAATGCATAGGGAATCTAGGTATCTCAATCAGAACATTAGATAATTCCATTAAACTGCTAGGAGCCTAAGAGCTAGGAGCTGAACTGTATCACACTAATGTAGTCTTTCTTTGTGAATCTACATTTTTATTTACTGTCATTAGAAAGATTTTTACAGCTGTGCAGCTTTTGGACTAAGCTCCAATCCCTATAAATGGAGCTTGTGCTGTCTTATTCTACAGGTATGGCATTAATTTTTTTAGCTATTGAGATATATTTTGTTAGTCTACTATGGCTGTATTCCCTCAATTGCTTTTCTTTCTGCTTGTTAAACTTTTATAAACAAAAATGAAAATTAAAAATAATCTTTTGTCCTGGTATGGAATAATGCACAAATATCAGTTCTTACAATAATAATAATAATAGCAATAATAATAAAATAGAAACAGCATATTTTTTGTTCAATATCATGATTGTACAGATCTGTGTTTTATGACTGTTCTAGCTGAAGGAATACAATCACTTTGATCACTTGACAGTTCAACAGTGTCATTAAAATTGGCAAGGATCCCTCTTTCTCCCAGGAAACAAAACGCATTTGTGAAATGTGATTACCTCAGATGAATCTGTCATTTCACACCCTTGAGGGCAATATAATTGTTGTTTAAGGTGTAATTCTGTTTCAGTTTATATTACCCCAGAAAAAGGAAGCAAGTGTTAAAGCCTACTATTATTTACTAGGCATTGATTTTAGACTTTTTTTTTTTTTTTTTTCTTAAAACTGGATACATCTCAAAGACTTATGCACAATTTTGGATGTACCACACTAAAAAGTCCCTTCCTACTTCTGTAAAAACTGACACCTTCCTGTGTCCATAAATCCACACTGGTTTATGCCAGTGGAAGTTCTCATTCATCAAACAGAACAAAACAAGGAAAACCTATTTCAGGACAATTTGCTTATGCATCCTAACTCTTCAACCCTCTTCATCAAATCAGTATTTATAGCTACAAAAGTTAATTGTAAATCCTGATGTGACAGATTGCACAAATTACATGTAATTTCTAGTACTAATGTGAGGCAACAAATGTGCATGTTCATAGCATCAGCTGCAGGGATCAAGAAGAATAATTTGCATTTTCTTTATTAAATATTCATAAGGCTTTACATCATTTGAAGAATAAGTTCCACCTTGTTTAGATATTTTTCAGAGACTTTCAGTTTGGACCAAGGCAACGAAGAGTAGTTTTTCATTGTCAAATCAGCTTCACAGAAGCATATCTGAAATTGCTTTACATGTTCTTAAACCATATTGTAGTTGTTAACACTATATATATTCTCAGTACTACTTAAAATCCTGGTATTGTTAGATATTACATAACCAATGATGCTTTACTACCTTTCATTTTTTTTGTTTCTAAAAATCTGCAGTAGTGTAATTTAGGATATTGAACTTCATATACCTCACGTGAACTGAACTTCTTTACGTAACCCAAAGCCTAATGTGCCCCTACAGAAGTGCTTCATCCCTCTGCAGACTGAAAAGCCAGACCCATTACAGGGGGTGTGGAGCTAAGTAAGACAGCCTGCTCTCCACATAACAACTAGTGCCACTAAGAAAAGGTGATAGCAGAGAGGTTCCGAGAGGTTCATAGGCAATCATCTTACAACCTGACCCGTTCTTGAGAGAACTCTGCTGCTTATCGGTGGCTCACATCAGGGATGTCACCAAGAAACTGCCAAGCCTCATACAGCCTAATGACTATTATCTGCTATTGTTTCATGTGGGCACCAGTGATGCAGCCAGGAGTAGTCTGAGGAGCATCAGGAGGGATTACAGAGCCCTGGGAGCATCTGTAAGGGACTCAAGAGCGCAGGTAGTTTTTTCATCTGTCCCGATAGTCAAAGAGAAGGGGGTTGAAAGGGCCAGTCAAATCCGGCAAATCAAAAGATGGTTTCAGGACTGGTGCCACAGGCAAGGGTTCAGCTACTTAGACCATGGGACTCATTTTGAGAAGCCTTGTCTGCTGGGAGCTGGTGGGGTCAACCTACCCGAGAAGGAGAATAACATTATGGTCATAGGCTTGCCAAGCTGGTGAAGAGTGCTTTAAACTAGAGTTGCTGGGGGAGGGGAACTTCAGTCTATGTTGCTCCTTGCAGTTTGATGTCTGTGTCAGTGACAGATGCCAAGAGCCTGGAGAAGGGTCACAGGTCAACAGGAGAACACCTGAAGAGCAACAGCACAGAGGAAGTCATAGAATCATAGAATGGCTCGGGTTGGAAGGGACCTTAAAGAGCATCTAACTCCAATCCCCCCTGTCATAGGCAAGGATGCCTCTCACTAGATCAGGTTGGCCAAGGCCTCATCCAGCCTGGCCTTGAACACCTCCAGGGATGGGGCATACACAACTTCTCTGGGCAACCTGTTCCAGTGTGGGAGTGTGGCCATGGGGGTCCACAAGCCCCATGGTTGGTGATAACATTGGACTCTTAACGATGAGACCATCAGGAATGTAAAGAGTTTAGAAGGAACAAAGAAGGGTGATTCAGTAGACGCTTTGTTGTCTCGGGTTTCTTGTTCTTCAGCCGTTAAGACATGGAAGTTGCTGGGTGTTTGCTGTTGCCGGGCAAAGTTGTTGACTAATGAATAGTTAGTGGAAAAGTACTGCTGTGGAGCGAATGGTGTAAGAAGGGAGCCTGTCCTCAATAAGATATGAAGTTGTGCCCTCAGTAAGAGAGAGAGGAAGTTATGCCCTCAGTAAGAGAGTGTTGAAGTTATGTCATCAATATTCCAGTGCCTCACTACAGTGATTTTTTTTTCCTAATGTCTAGTCTAAATCTATCCTCTTTGAGTTGAAGACCATTCCCTGTTGTCCTATCACTATCTACTCCAGTAAAGAGTCCTTCACTCTCTTTTTTATAAGACCCCTTTAAGTATTGAAATGCTGCAATGAAGTCTCCCCAGAGCCTTCTCTTCTCCAGGCTGTACATCCCCAGCTCTCTCAGCCTCTCTTTACTGGAGAGGTTCTCTAGCCCTTTGATCATCTTTGTAGCCAGCCTCTGGAGGTCCACAACTTTCTTGTGCTGAGGGCCCCAAACCTGTACACAGTACTCCAGGTGGGGAATCACAAAGGCATAATAGAGGGGAACAATCACCTCCCGTGACCTGCTGGCCCCTCCTCTGTTGATGATGCAGCCCAGGATGCAGTTGGCCTTCTGGGCTGCTGGCTCCTGTCAAGCCTGTCATCCACCAGAACCCCCAGGTTTCTCTCTGTAGGGCTGTTGTCTATGGGTTCTTCTCCCAGTCTGTGTTCATGTCTGGGATTGCCCCAACCCAGGTGCAGCACATTGCATTTGGACTTGAACCTGATGCGATTCACATGGGCCCACTTCTCCAGCCTCTCCAGATGCCCTTTGAATGGCATCTCTTCCTTTTGTTTTATCAACTGTAGCACTCAGCTTAGTGTTGTCTGCAAACTTGCTGAGGATGCACTAAATCACATCTATGTCATTGATGAAGATACTGAAAAGCACTGGTCCCAAGACAGACCCCTAAGGGACACCGTTCATCATCAGTCTCCACCTGGACATAGAACCACTGACCACTAGTCTCTGGGTGTGGCCGTTGAGCCAATTCCTTATCCACTGGATGGTGCACCCTCCAAATCCATGTATTTCCAATTTAGAGATTAAGATGTCGTGTGGGACTGTGTCAAAGCTCTTACAGAAGTCTAAGTAGATGACAACAGTTGGTCTTCCCTTGTCAACTGATGCAGTTATTACATCATAGAAGGCCACCAGGTTGGTCAGGCACTATTTAACCTTAGTGAAGCGATGCTGGCTGTCCTGGATCACCTCCTTGTCCTACATGTGCCTTAAAATTGCCTCCAGGAGGATTTGTTACATGATCTTCCCAGGCACAGAGGTGATGCTCACTGGTCTGTAGTTCCCCCAGTCCTCCTTTCTACCCTTTTTAAAAGTGGGAAGTGGTTTTTCCCTTTTTCCAGCCACTGGAGACTTCTCCTGATTGCCATGATTTTTCAAATGTGATGGAGAGTGGCTTGGCGACTACATCAGCCAATTCCCTCAGGACCCTGGGATGCATGTCATCAGGGCCCATAGACTTGTAGTTGTTAAATTGCATCAGGAGGTCCTGAACTTGCCCTTTCCTTACAGTGGGAGGGACTCTGCTCCCCCAGCCCCCACCTAGAGGTCTGGGGACCTGAGAGATGTGGGAAGCCTGACCACTAGTGAAAACTGAGGCAAAGAATTTGTTAAGTACCCCTGTGTTCTCCACATCTATCGTTACCAGTTCTCTGTCTTCATTTGTCAGAGGCAATACAATCTCCCTAGTCTGTCTTTTGCAGCCAATGTACCTCTAGAACACATTCTTGTTATTTTTTGCATCCCTCGCCAAGTTTAGTTCTGTCAGTGTCTTGGCTTTCCTGATCTCGTCACTGCACATCCGAACAGCATTTCTGTACTCTTCCCAGGGCACATGGCTCTGTTTCCATTGTCTGTGAATTTCCTTCTTTTGCCTAAGTTTCACCAGAAGATCCTTATTCAACCATGCCAGTTTCCTCACCTTGCCCGATTGATTTATTACATATGGGAATAGAGAGCTTTCTGCTCCAAGAAAAATATCCTTAAGAGTTGCCAGCTTGGACGAGATCCTCTGTCCCTAAGGACTGTCTCCCATGGGATCTCATCCACTAAGTCTTGGAACACCTGGAATTTGGCTCTTCTGAAGTTCAGGTTCTGAGGTTCAGTCCTGACTTTTCTCTTGGCCAGGACCATATCCCTTGAGATCACAAACTCAACCAGGGCATGGTCATTGCAACCCAGGCTTTCTCTAATCTTAACCTCTTTAATGAGCTCTTTGGCATTAGTGAGCCCCATGTCCGGTAACACTTCTCCTCTGGTTGGTTTGTCTAAAAGATATGGTGTAGACATTTGAAGTAGGACCCCAGAAGGACTGGCAAACTTCGGAGGCCCAGGTTAGACACTTAAATCTACTTTTAAGATTTTAATCCCATTTAAACTGGAGGTAGATAAAGACTTAGAGCAAGAGCATATAAGGCATTTCATAAAAATACTTCGTGAACATCTTATAAAGCATTTCATATTATAAATGCTCTTTTTGGAAGTTTATCTAATAATAAAACTATATGAATTTGAATGCCTGATAACGTAATTGTAACTAATGATGCAAGGATGTTTAATGTCTTTAAAAGGTGCCTGCAAAAATGCCCTTCCATGAGGTGGGGAACATGAGTGTACACACTCAGGAGTATATCATATCCCAAAGAAACAAGAGTATGGATCTTCAAACTTATCACTTCTTTATCACCAAATCAGCTGTGCCTTTATAGAAGAGAAGTGGGACACATTTTGTGATTGTTCTATGAAATATAAAATGAGATCTTTTATGCATAACTCTGACCTTTCCAACATGTGTTAGTAACCTGAAAGTGCTCTAGTGAGCACTTGTTAAATGTAGGGGAAATATTTGGAATTTAGGGAAAAAATAAACTGCTGCCTATATATATATACTTTTTTTTTTATTTCCCCTGCAACAAGCTTTCAGAAATTGCTGACAGCTTTTGAAAGGAAAGTTTCTTCTGAATGTGGCATGATGAATATGCACAAAAACATATGACAAGAATAAAAGATCCTTGGTTTCAATGTGAGTAGAAAGGTTCTGGGACTTAAGAGACAGATTCTTAGTGGTGCACATCACCCAGAGTCCAATCACTTCAGCAGAGGTATAGGACTTAATGCCAGCATGTCATAAGCAAGTGCTGTAAATACTATTTGACAAACACAAACCACAAATGATTAAAAAAGAAAAACACAAAACATCCCTCCTCCCTCCCCCCAACCCTCCAACCCCCCACCCCCCCACCCCCTATATTCTAATATGGGTGCAGTATCATGTTTTTTAACTGCCTAGTGGCAAATTTTTGCATTTAAAAACAGTTCTGACTCAGAGCAGTTTTAAGAACTGTACAGAAATCTAACCTGTTTTCCACTGTTCAGTGGTTTTTTTGTTTGTTTGTTTGTGGTTTTTTGTTGTTTTTTTTTTTCACAGGGTGGAAGGAACTGCTAGCAGAGATGCAGATCTTTTTCTTGGAGTGCAATTAATTAAATCAATATTAACATTTTAGGAATTTATTTTGTAATAGCCTATATCAAATACCTAGAAATATAACGATAGGTTAGCAATGAACTCATAGTTGGTCTGGCCTACCTTCCTGCTCGATTTATTACATATGGGTATAGAGAGCTCTTCTGCTCCAAGGAAAATATCCTTAAAGAGTTGCCAACTTGGATCAGATCCTCTGTTCCTAAGGACCGTCTCCCATGGGATCTCATCTACTAATTCTTTGAACAGATGGAAGCTGGCTCTTCTGAAATTCAAGACTTTGTTCAAGCTATTCCAGCCAGTAAATTAGCTTCGTCAGTGGCCCAGCTTAAATGTCTCTGTGATAATGCATGTAACATAGGGAATTGACGTGAGGAAAGCAAACTCCGCAATCAGTAAGACTGTAAAGTAGGTATGTTTATTCAGCTCTGGGTGGCACGGGGGGTAGTCCCGCCAAAGTTGTGCACACCCCAACGCGGCACTTGCCTTGATTATATGTGGTGAAGAGTTACATATGCAGGAAGTTTCTCGAGACGCCTATACATATGCATGACCTATCCCCACTTTGTATCAAAATTAGTTCCAGGCAGTCATTTTCATAGATTTCTCCTACCCATGCTTGCGCAGTGTTTTCTGGTAGTGGTCGCTGGGGGTCGTGGGGATGAAGATTAGTGAGTCCTCCTCATCACTGCTGGTTGACCTCTCATCTCAGCGCAGACTCATAAGCTTCTCAGCTTCTGCTTAAACTGCAGATTTGGTTTCAGTTGGTTCTTGAAATGTGTTTCCTGTTTTCTATCAGGAACTGTCTTTAGTGAGGAATCCCAGAATTTCCTGCCTCAGTTTCTTTGCACAATAGGTAGCGGAAGATATAGTACATGTGCTTTACCTGTCTTATTTACTAAAATTCTTTTGGCTTCCTTTCACATGCCCATTAGCTTATCTTATCTACTGAAATCATTCTGGCTTCCTTTCACATGCTCATTAGCCAATCTTATCTACTAAAATTCTTTCAGCCTCCTCTCAGAATAAACAAGAGGACTTAGAGATGTATGCTCACCTGCAGGGCTGTGACCTCACTGGCATTACAGAGACGTGGTGGGACGGCTCCTATGACCTAATTGCTGGAATGGAAGGATACAGGCCCTTTAGGAAGCAGAGGCAGGGAGGGGAGGGGTGGAGGGGCCGTCATCCTCTATGTCAGTGGGTAGCTGTAGGGCATGAAGGTCTGCCTGGGTATGGGTGAGGGGCTGGTAGAGAACTTATAGGTCATTATAGTGGGGGTGTGTTACAGGTCACCTAATCAGGAAGAACAAGCAGAATGAGGCCCTCTATAGACAGATAGAATCAGCCTCATGTTCGCAAGCCCTGGCCCTCATGGGGGACTTCAGCCACCCTGATGTCTGTTCAAAAAACAGCACAGCAGGCCATAGGCAATCCAGGAGGTTCCTGGAATGCATTGATGATAACTTCTTTCTCCAAGTGATAGAGGTGCCAATAGATAGAGGTGCCTTATTCTCACCTACAAGGAGAGGCTGACGGGGAATGTGAAGTTCAAGGGTAGCCTTGGATGCAATGAGCATGAAACGGTGCAGTTCTGCATTCAGAGGCTAGTGATGAAGGAGCACAGCAAACTCGCTACCCTGGACTTTTGGAGAGCAGATTTGGGCCTCTTCAGGGATCTCCTTGGTAGAATACCATGTGACAAAGCCCTGGAGGGAAGAGCCCAAGAAATCTGGTTAATATTCAAGAATCACCTCCTCCAAACTGCATCCGAATGATGCAACCAAACAAAGAGGAAGCAGGGTAAAAGCTCCAGGAGGTCTGCATGGATGAACAAGGAGCTCCTGGCCAAACTCACACAGAAAAAGTAAGCCTACAGAAAGTGGAAGCAAGGACAGATAGCCTGGGAGGAATACAGAGACATTGCCTGAGCAGCCTGTGAGGAATACACATCATTCTGAGCAACAAGAAATGCACGTATAGGTATTCCAGTGATAAAATGAAGATGAGGAAAATTGTGGACCCTCTCTGGAAGGGAACAGAAGACCTTGTCACCTTTGATATGGTGAAGGCTGAGGTACTCAATGATTTTTTTCTTCAGTCTTCACTGACAAGAGCTCCAGCCACTGTGCCCAAATCCCAGAAGGCAAAAACAGGGACTGGGAGAACGAAGAACCACCCACTGTAGAAGATAAGGTTCAAGACCAGCTACAGAACATGAAGGTGCACATGTCCATAGGACCTGATGAAATATATCCACAGGCCCTGAGGAAAATGGCAGATGTAGCTGCTAAGCCACTGCCCATCATATTTGAGAAGTCGCGGCAGTCCACTGACTGAAAAAGGGGAACCATAACCCCCATTTTTAAAAAGGCAAAAAAGGAAGACACAAGCAACTACAGGACAGTCTGACCTCTGTGCCTAGCATGATAATGGAGCAGATCCTCCTGGAAACTACAGTAAGGCACATGGAAATTAAGGAGGTTATTAGTGACAGCCAACATGGCTTCACTAAGGGCAGATCATGACTGACAAATCTGGTGGCCTTCTACGATGAGGTTACAGCATTGGTGGGTAGGGGAAGAGCAACTGACATCATCTGCCTGGACATGTGCAAAGCATTTGACACTGTCTCCCATGAAATCCTTGTCTCTAAATTGGAGAGACATGGATTTGACACATGGACCACTTGGTGGGTAAGGAATTGGCTGGATGGTTGCACTCAAAAAGTTGCATTCAGTGGCTCAATGTACAAGTAGAGATCAATAACAAGTAGTGTTCCTCAGGAGTCAGTACTGGGACTGGCACTGTTTAATGTCTTTGTTGGTGACATGGACAGTGAAATTGAGTGCACCCTCAGCAAGTTTGCCAATGACACCAAGCTGCATGGTGTAGTTGACACAAAAGAGGACGGGATGACATCCAGAGGGATCTGGGCAGGCCTGAGAGGTGGGCCTGTGCGAACTTCGTGAGGTTCAACAAGGCCAAGTGCAAGGTCCTACATCTGGGCCAGGGCAATCCCAAGCACCAAACAGGCCGGGTGGAGAATGGATTGAGGGCAGCCCTGAGGAGAAGGACCTGGGCATGCTGGTTGATTAGAAGCTCAACGTGAGCCAGCAGTGTGCACTTGCAACCCAGAAAGCCAACCATGTCCTGGGTTGCATCAAAAGCACTGTGGCCAGAGGGTAAGCTCAGAGGCCCCCAGCACAAGAAGGATATGGATCAATTAGTACAAGTCCAGAGGAGGGCTACAAAGATGATCAAGGGGCTGAGACCTCTCTTGTGTGAAGACAGGCTGAGAGAGCTGAGGTTGTTCAGGCTGGAGAAAGATCCAGGGAGACCTTACAGAAGCCTACCAGTAACTAAACCTTTCCTACAGGAAAGCTGGGGAGGGACACTTGGTCAGTGAGTATAGTGATAGGACAAGGAGTAACAGTTTTAAGCTTAAAAAAAAAATAATAAAAAAATAAAAGGCAGATTTAGATTAGATATTAGGAAGAAATTATTTCCTCTGAGGGTGGTGAGGCACTGGAAGAGTTTGGCCAGAGAAGCTGTGGATGCCTCATCCCTGAAGTGTTCAAGGCCAGGCTGGATGGGACTTTGAGCAACTTGGTCTGGTGGGAGGTGTCCCTTCCCATGGCAGGGGGTTGGAACTAAGTGATCTTTAAAGACTCTTCCAACCCAAACTATTCTATGTTTCTATGATTTTATGACAGTTTGGCAGGAAAAAGAACTTCAGCAGGTTCTGAAAGTAGTCTGAAAGGCTGACTGCCCTAGGGTAACTCATTAGAGGTAGAAAGACCTTGTATCAGAATTTTTAATAACATGTTGCTTTCTTTTAAAATTATATTTTTAGAAAATATTTGATTTTCTTCTAATAACCAACATTTTGGAGATAGACAAAAACTATTTTTTTCAGTTTTTGAAAACAATATACAAATTTCTCCTTTTATTTGTGGTCACGTAGCCTAGTGTCAGGAAAGATTCTATGGATTATTTTCATTCATGTTGAGATAACCAGGAAAACTGTAAGAATGTAAAATGCAGCATCATTGTGCTGCTAGGCTTTTTCATTACTAAGTCCATTATTCAGAGGGTTACAATTCAGGTACAAAAAATCTGTCCAGACTGGATGTTTGTATGGATATACTTTGATTCTAAGCACATTATTTTTTAAGTCTGTTAGTTTCTTCCCATCAGACTGAGTTATCTTCAGGCTTTCCACAGTAGCATCAGCAGTGTATTAGGCTACCTACAATATTTTCAGCTTAAATAAATATACTCTGCAATATATCAAATCAATTGTTTATGTTAAATCATTCATGAAAGTTTCTCCTATAAGGAAAAATCTTTTGCAAATTATTCTTGTGTTAGCCTAGACTAAAGAAAAATCCTTTCCCATCCTTCTCACTCTTTTTCAATCTCCTGGTGCTGAGAGACTTTAAAATCCCTGCTACCAGCCCAGATTTCTTTGGTATGCACCACTATGCCATGGTAGCACACATGTACTAGAAGAGTCTTAATCTGTTGCTTTCAGCAGTGTCACATTAAAAGGGGACTTACCAGAATCAAACATTTGCCTGTTTCAGAGCCCCACTCAGGGCTTTCACTGAGACAGTTTCACAAAGGTGAATGTATTTGATAAGGCAACAAATATAATAGATTTGGAATTGCCATTGATAAATACACTTACTGCAATAGCACTAATATATGGTAATAGCACTAGCAAAATGCTATCCCAGGTATTCCTCACCAAAAGGTGAAAGTGCAGAGCTTACTAATAATATGTCCCTGACCTGGTGGAGAAGATGCACAGCCCATCAACTGCCTTTTCTTTCCAATTTCTTGTTTCTCTCTCCCAACTGTTCTTTTTTCCTCACTGTAATTTCTTCGTTTAACATTTTTTTTTTTTTTAACTGGCTCCTAACACTCTATTATATATCAACCTTATCTGTTACCTCCCTGGGGTGATGTTTAGCATGATTTTAGTGGAGAGTCAAGTACTATAGTCATATATGTTTAGCATGTGCTTCATTAAGTTCACTATCATATTCAAGGACATTAACTTTAATATTTATTTTACACATAATGAAGCAAAATGTTTCACTCAGGCACCGTGGCCTTCAAGATTCTGTTCTGCAGTCAGAGGGCTGTCCTGCCAACACAAGGCTCCCTCTTTTGGCAACATCTCATACTAAGCCCATGGACCTCCATCCATATAATTTGTACAAGAGATAAGGAAGAACAAGCTTCTCAATTCCCCTTTGCCTAGGGGTAGTGCTTATCAGTGATGCTAACAAGTCTGATTATTCTCCACAAGCAGATCACTGAGGATACTTCAAACAATTTTTGGACAGTACTGGCCTAGGTTCACAGACCAGAGCTGTTCCTTTACCACTTTCACTAATTAAACTATTGTTCTGAAAAATTTTGAAAACCTGAAAAAAGAACCTTTAGAAAAAAAAGCCAAGAGAAGGATCTATTAACTGCTTTCAGCTACCTACGACTCCTCTCAGAAACACATAGTCAGGGACAAGAGGCCAGGCAGAGGCTGCAGAAAGAAAAGCAGTCCCTTTAGAGAGACTGATGAGTCTCTGTCTTTGGCCATGTTCAAAACACAAGGGAGTGAGTTCCTCAGTAGTCCAATCCAACCTCAAAGCTGGCCCTGCTTTAGTGAGTAGGTTGGACCAGGTTATCTTCACTGTTTCCTTCCATCATAAATTAGCCCATGAATCTGTTCTATGAAGTTTAAGTTTATCAAGTTATCAAAAGTTTATATTATATTTAAAACAAATATAATACTTGAACATTAAAAATAATAATAAAAATCTTATATGTTATCCCAGTACATTTCCAAAACTTCTCTTCCAGATTCTTTTAATATTTTTTAAGAAAAAATATATCTCCAGCAGACTGGTCAATTATCTGCCAATATTAGATTCCAAATCCCTTCCTTGTGATTCTAATAATTAGCACAGTAAGAAAAAATATTTCTCTGTTCTAAAAATGTTCAGGTTTCTCACAGCATATTGCCATAAAAACAAAATCTCAAAAACAAACCATAAAACAACACAACCAGAATATAAACAAGAATTTAATATTTATATCTGAAAATAATATCTTATCAATCAGAATAAATCTTTTTTCTTTTTTCTTTTTTTCTTTTCTGCAACTTTTAGAAATATCTGTAATTCAGTTATGTATAAAGAGATTATTATTGTGCTTTGATTTCATTTGAAGAATGCAGCAAGAACTTTCTGATATTTCCCAATATACAGAAAGGAAGCTAGCAAGAAATTTAACAGAACTTGTGACTTAGAAAATATTTTGCTTTGAGGTTGGTGGGTTGGTTGTTTTTTTGGGTGGGATGAAAAAAGACACAAACAAACAAACAAAAAAGAAATAGTTGCCAGCCAGCTCTCATGAGAACTCTACAGAAACTGAACTGCTGCTGTTTAGACAGTAAAGGCAGATTTTAAATCCTGCTGCTGCAGAAATTCCTGTTCAGCCTTTCATTTGTATGACAGAACTATCTAGACTACATGTGTTACCTGTCTCTCTTTTCCACTTTCTCTCTCCTTTGTCCTTCAATGTACTCACAACCTAGAAGAAAGACATAATATACAAATAGGCTCCAAATTATGCAACCTTTTAACTATTATCTCTGATGATGGTCTTTATGAACTTAATTCCTAAGGACAAAACTATTGTTATTTATTTCTAACAGAATTAATTTTGCGTATTTTTCCTAATAATTGCAGGCAGAGAAATGTCATTTCCAATTATGCTTTGTAAGTAGATGAAAAAGAATAGATAAAGACATGAAAAGATAATAAATAGTAAGTAGATAAGAGTGAATAATTCCCATTTCACAAATGTCCCGCTTTATGATGGGTAGTCTTATCAGGTCCATATTTGCTTCTAAGCCTGGCACTATCTGACTTCTATTACTGCAAATTGTTGTTGGGAATATTGAGTTGTGGAACTAAGATTCTAGACAAATGATTTAATCTTGGAGAATTGCTTTAACCTCAATTAAAGCTGCTTGCACAATTTTTTGTCCCCATTTTGCCTATGTATTCTGTTTACCATACGAAAGAATGTTTGTGGTGCTATATTTGCCAGCAGCCCTAGGCAGGATCAGCTCTGCCATGTGCTGTAAAGGCACAGAGGGAATCATGCCTGCTCATGGAAAGCTCCTTAAGAAGGAGATCATGGACTCATGGCCTACTTTGTCAAGAGCCAGCAACTTTTCTCTATGACAGGGTTATTCACAAGCATAAATGCTGACATTTATGAAACCCAAGAGCAAAAATAAAGCATATAAACTGGGCTAAGTATAGAAGTGGCGAAACACAAAAAATACCAGTTGAATGGTTTTGCTAGGCAATTTACAGTTAGGTGGCTATTCTAACTGGGGACTTTGAGGACTGCAATATAAAAAGAGAGACAGACTAAATTTTAATGCATTTAGTTTTATACAGCTAATAAAGGTGAACATCCCTTTAACATTAGTCTTGTAGTCATGGCTGGATCAAGGGAAAACAGCAGCAGAGAGAGGAAGTGGGAGAGAGAAGTAGTAGGTTTGTATATGTCATGGTACGCATGACTGGCTTGCTGCACTCTTCCGTTGTAATGGAACTGCTCCAGAGCCACTGGAATAGTGGAAACTACTTGTGTGCCCCAATACTTTATTGCAGTCACTGACATCTCTTGCTGGTGAATTCACATGCTGCTAAAATATGAAATGCTTGGGACAGATGAGAAAAACTGAACTGTACAAATTAAGTCAGGTTTTCATATATACATATATTTTCTTTTTCTTTAATTTTAAGATTATATTTCTAATCTATAAGCATTAAAAACACAGTAGGGATAAAAAGATACTTTAAATTGTTAAAGACATTTTCTTTAGCTTGTGTTATTTGAGACAGATAAATTCATTACAAGCTTTAAGACTTACAAATAATTTAAGATTTAAAACAGTGTTTAGAAGAAATAGTTACTTCAGTTTGATCTTTTCTTACTCTCTGCTGCTGAATTACCAGAAATTTTCAGAAGGTGGGAAAAGTAGAATAGACAGGCTATTTCTACACAATTTTTTTTTCTGTTAAACTGTGAAGATAAATTCAACATGCACACACAAAACCTTGGAGTTTTTGTCATAAACCCTGCTATCTTGACTTATAGCAACTTCAAAGGACCTGTCAGTGGTATTAATGGAAAAAACATTTGGTGAATAGACTCCAGTCAGTTTAAATGAAGAAATATTGGAATTACTTTTGTGAACTTCACATGAAAGAGTGGAACAATCGTCACTCAAGCATGGAAATCAACAACTCCAAACAAGGGTTGGGAAAGGGTTGGGATCCATTGGTTTTCATACAAGTCTGATGAGAAAAAAAGAAAAAAGGAAAAAGAAAAAAAAAAGGAAAAAAGGACAGAATATGGTTTGATGATAGAGGAATTTCTGTGTGTATGTTGATACAGATGTTGGGACGCTGCAAAAATCAGAGAAAAAAAAATCAGAGAAAAATCAGAAGCCAACATAGAACTATTAACGTCCTTGCAGCATGATCCTAAGAATACTAAAGAAAGAGAGAATGAACTTGATTGACAGGAAGGATTTAAAGGATAAATTGGTATTTAGACCTTATTACGATGCTCAAACTCTCTGCTGCTGAGTCAGGTCTTCTGTGTGAACAGAAATAAGAAAGCATATATTTTGTGATAGGATTACCCCTTGTCCTAGTAATAGTCAAAGGGCTTAAACTCAAAGAGGGTAGATTTAGATTAGACATGAGGGTGGTGAGGCACTGGAACAGGTTGCCCAGAGAAGCTGTGAATGTCCCATCCCTGGAAGTGTTTAAGGCCAGGTTGGACAGGATTTTGAGCAACCTGGTCTAGTGGGAGGTGTCCCTGCCCATGGCAGGGTGATTGGAATTATATGCCCTTTAAAGTCCCTTCTAACCCAAACCACACTATGATTCTGTGATTACAGGATTCAAAAGCTGTGTCTCACTGTCATTACAACCAGGGTAGTTTCCAGGAAAAAAAAAATATATATGTATATATATATATATACATACTAGGGTAGTTTCCAGGAAAAAAAAAATGTATATATATATATACATACACATATATATATGTATGTATATATATTTGCCTTATTTATTTATTTATTTATTTTTTTAAATAGAGCAACATTCAGCGATATGTGTAAAGATAAAAGTACAGATCTAAGCTAACACCCAGAAGTTAAACTCAGCTTGAAAACAACTTTCTGCCAGGTTTTTAACATAATTCAGACAGGTCCACATATCATTGGGTACCTGTCCTCTCAATGAGGCATCAAAACCTACTAGCTGCAATAAAACCTTTTAAGCCAGGAATAGTCTTTCTGCTATGCCTATCACTACCTCACTGCGCAACTCTCAATTTGTTACTCGTTTCTCTAATAAAGTGAATCCCAGAAGTATTCACTGGTTGTATGCCTTGTGATCTTATTTTTGTGAGAGATGAGGTATACCTTTTGAAGAACCATAGACGAGGTGTGGGCTTAAAGAGTTTTAAGCTTGCAGTTCTTATTTTTAACATTTATAAATCAGTACACAAGGAGCACCTAAAGATCTCTTAAAATTTGACCACTTGTACTTGTATTTTTTTCTGACAAATAACCCCTGATCCTTCTAATGAAATTAAAAAAAAAAAAAAGCATAGTTAAAGAAAGCAGAGATTTCTCTTGAATTATTGTTAGTTGAAAACTCATTTTCACTTTGAAAGAATTCTTTGACTGTTCCTTTACATAACAATTTTTCCAAAAATTTGTATCAGATGGGCAGCAGAAAATGACATCTACATTCATAGAATCATAGACTGGCCCCTGGTTGGAAGGGACCTTAAAGTTCCAACCTCCTTGACATAAGCAGGGATGCCACCTACTAAATCATGTTGCTCAGGGCCTCATCTAACCTGGTCTTAAACACCTCCAGGGATGAGCCATCCACAACTTCTCTGGGCAACATTTTCCTATGCCTCACCACCCTCTGAGTGAAGAATTTGCTCCTAATTTCTAATCTGAATCTCGCCATTTTTAGTTTAAAACCATCCCCCCTTCTCCTGTCATTATCTGAATGAACAAAAAGTCATTCTCCATCTTTCTTATAAGTCCTCTTAATGTACTGAAAAGCTGCAATGAGGTCTCTGCCAGAGCCTTCTCTTACGTAGGCTGAACGGCCCTAGATCTCTCACCCTTTCTTTATACGGGAGGTACTCCAGCCTCCTGATCATCTTTGTGGCCCTCCTCTGGACTTGTTCTAACAGATCAAGAACCTTCTTGTGCTGGGGACCCCAGACTTGGATGCAGAACTCCAGGTGGGGCCTCAAAGAAGAACTCCAGGTGGGGCAGAGTAGTGGGGAACAATCACTTCCCTTCACCTGCTGGCCCCCCCTCTGTTGATGCAGCCCAGGATTCAGTTAGTGTTCTGGGCTGCAAGTGTGCACTGCCAGCTAATGTCAAGCTTTTCATCCACCAGAACCTCCAGGTCTCTCTGCAGGGCTGCTCTTAATGAGTTGTTCTCCCAGTCTGTCCTCCTGTCTGGGATTGCACCGACCCAGGTGCAGCACCTTGCATTTGGCATTACTGAACCTCTTTACATTCACATGGGCCCACTCCTCAAGCTTGTCCAGGTCCCTTTGAATGACAGCTTTTCCTTCTGTTGTATCAACTGCACCACTCAGCTTGGTGTCATCTACAAACTTGCTGAGGGTGCACTTGGTCCCACTGTCTGTGTCATTGATAAAGATATTAAACGTCAATATTCATGACCATATCTAAGCCTGAAAATTCCTGAATGAGGTACTGAGGTCACCTTTGACCCACAAAACAAACATGTTTTTCTAATCTTTCTGCTGTCTCAGAGTGGTTTTAGTACTAGAGCATTATCCTTCGGACCGAGACAGCCTTTATTTTTATGTAACTGTCAACAGGTTTACTTATCAGCTGAGACAACTTTGCTGAATTTCAGGATCACTGCTAAAAAGATGTTCTTCTTTATTACCCCAAAATAAAATTAAGGTTTAGTTTTCTTAAGAAATTCTCTTTGTTTCTTTCTGCTTGTATAAAGACAGCTGCATTTGGTTGAAAATACTGTACTGGAACATTTTTTATCCACTGAAAGAGGTAAGAAATTTAACAAAATCATTTGTTCTTGTTGTTCTCGACAGAAGAAAAAATAGACTTTTGAGGAAACTATTTCTGTCATTGCAATAAAGCAGACACAAAAAAATCCTTCTATCTTCCACAAAGTGATTTGGTGAAAGAAATGGTGATGATTAGAAGAAGTAGGATTCATCTTACATGACTCCTACCATGCAAAATCCAAATGAGGTTTTAATTTCAACAGTTTTACATGTCTGTTTAACAAGGAAATGAACCGCTGCTGACATTGCTAAAATTGCTAAAATCTCCATTGGCAAGAGCACCTTAATACTATGAACTTAGACCAGACACTTGTCTTTTAGACTATAGTCAGGTGAGATGACCTTTATCCTAAGTTTCTAGAGAAAATTCATGGTATGGCTCTCCAAAAAAAAAAAAAAACCTAAAATGTATCCAAATCATGGAACTTACAATTTATTTATTTTTTTCAGATGAATTTGAGATAACCCATGTTGTTCCTCACTGGAATTATATATAGAAACTTTTTCAAGAACTCAGAAGTAAAATCTACCAAGTCTTTGCAGAATAGACATATATTTTGTAGTTGAACATGAATTTCTATTATAAATCTATAATAAAATCAAATTTTGATACAAAATCTCATCTTCAAAATTGATATCTTTAGGCCAAGATAGAATTTTCTGCTGTAATTTATAGTGATTTGAACAATTTCTGTACTACACATTCCTGAAAAATAGAGGCACACATCAGAATGCAAAAACTGTATTTGCTTTGATTAGACTGTTTTTTGGTACTTGACAGAAATATCATAGAAGCAGGTATGAAATAAAAGATCTGCGTCTCTACCAGTGCTTAAGTTTTATTGACTGAAATCTAATTTTAATGTTATATTTTGAACTGGCCATATTGTCAGGGAAAAAAAGTTCCATCAGTCTTAGTGTAATATGGTTGGAGATTTAAAGTTATATGATGGCAAAATTAAAACTCCCTTTCTTTTTGGAGACAGAACTCAAAATAACAACTTGTTGTTATGAAGGCTTGTCAAATGGAAAAAGATTTTGATTTATCACTGCCAACACCAAAAAGCTTTCAAATGAACAATGTACTCAGGATTGTTGTACTTAGGGGATTTGTCTCTTCGTTTTCAGAAGTTTGACAGTCACTAAGAATGACAAGATTCACTTCAGCAACCTCTACTGCTAGAGCTCAATCCACACCTTCTTTTCCCAAGGAACATTAGCCAGAGCTCGTTCCTGTACATCTGGAAGAGAGGCTGGGAAGAGGACAGAGACCACAAGTAAAAATTTTGGAGTAGAAAAGAAATAAAGAAAAATTGAAAAGAAATTAAGAAATTAAGAAAATAAATTATTTTCTTAACCAAAAGAAGTAGATCCAACAAATATAATTTTGCTAAACCAAAGGTTTTCATATTGATAATTGCTAATATATGGTTTCCATAAAAGCTTCAATATTTTTATTTTTCACTCTGAAATGGGATGAAATATATTTCAGAATAACAATGCATTGGATACAGACAATCTTGTCTGTAAGAAGTATGTCCACTATAAGGAAACAAAGCTATTGAAAATAATGTATTAAATTTATTGAAATCTCCATTTGTTTTGCATCCTGGCATCTTTGTTTATGTAGTTATGACTACATTCACTGTTACATCAATTTAGCCAAGATGATGAAAACAAACAAACAAACAAACAGAAAACATAAACAAGTTAGCTTTGTTCTAACACTATGAAGTCCAACAAAATTGCTTGTTATATCACGTTCCAAAATCTCTGATTAAACCAGAGAGTTTATTATATATGCTTTTATAAGACTCCTTCAAAAATACTGTATGTTGTTGCTAAAATATTAAGCCAAAATTAATTGAACAATTTTCTTTTTGACAGAAAAACTGGATAGGACCATAACAACTCAGGGGGTGAAAAGGAATATTAAAGTCGCTTTATTTAACTACCTTAGTATTCCTAGCTGTCTTCTGACTGAGATTTGTGTTAAACTTTGAAAAGAAATGCCATCTAAAGTCTATTAAAAATCAATCCAGTTTAAGGAAAACTAAAAATTTATATATTTACTGAAAGATCTCAGATCAAGCAGTAAATGTAGCTTCAAGTGAAAAAATTCTAGAAACTGTATTATGATTTTGAACATGCATCAGAATTATTCTATAAATGAAAGAGCTTTCCAAGTCAAACATGCATTTTGAAGAATTTAAATGGCCTAGAAATTCTCCAGTTTATTGTTACCATTTACATTCTACACTGTACACCAGAATATTATTTGACCCACTCACCCACACAAATGCATAAAGACTGATTTAATAAAGTCAGTTGCTCCAGGGCTTGTGTGCCTTCCCGACCTATTGAGGAGGTATTTCAACTGCATAATTGAATGGAAATGAACTATTCCAGTCACAAGACTCATAGCTCACTTCTTGCAAGGGAATTATTCATGTGGGTGTCAGGGCACATTTTAGCAAAAACTGCAAGACTCACTGCCCTCATACCAGAAAGAGGAGTTGAGACATCTAAACAAATTGTTTTAAAAATTCTCAGGAAGAATGCTGTTTTTTTTTTTTTTTTTTTTTTTTTTTGCTCGTTTTCAGTTAACACTAAATAACAAAGCATGGCTGATTCATCTTTATATATAATTATATGTTTAATTGATAGCTCAATTATAAATTTGCATTACTTTATTATAATTGTTATTCTATTTTAGGAAAATATTCACTGAAGCAATGTATGCCTTCAAGGCTCTCCTATAATTTTCAAGAGCCTAAAATTTACTACAAAGACTGCCCTGACTCTGCCACATGTTAATCTAAATTGTGGTCTTCTCAGCCTTATTTTCCTGGGAAGAATAATTGTCTTGCAGTTCACGATGAACATAAATAAAATAAGCTGGTGGCCAAGTGCCAGTATTGGCAAACACTTGTAATCTGATTTAGAACAGCTGAGTAATAGTAGAATTATTTCTAGTAAACTAGTAGTTTAGCGGTAAAAGTTAACGGAGTAAAACCAAAGAAAGTAATAGGTTAATACAGCTCTATATGTTTTTGTATTTACCCTAACTTGTATATTTGTTTAATAAGAAAGCCATTCTTGAATTGTATGTAAAACCAAATTTGCTGTCAAGATCCATCAATGTTAAGCTAGAAAGATCTCTAGAAGATGTCATTGGGTCTTACCTTGACTGTATGAATGAAACACAAACATCTCTTTCAGCAGTTACTTGTCTATTACAGCTCTGAAGACTTTCACAGATAAAGTCTGACTTAGCTCCCCAGAGAAGCTAGACAGAGGCTGTCCTTTCTAGCTAGAATGTTCTTCCTAACACCTGGTCTGAGTCTTCATCACTGCAACAAAATTCTACTATTTACTTTACAAAGCGGAAACTCTTCTCACATACACCTCCTCCACTTCTTCTTTAACCTAAACAGTCATGAATCTTTAAGTCTTTCCTGTATAAAATATTTTTTGGGTGCTTTGGAGATGTGTCCTACTGAAATCAGAGAATCATATAATAATTTTGGTTGGAAAAGACCCTTAGATCATCAAATCCAACCATCAACCTAACACCACCAAGTCCACCTCTAACCATATCTGTAACCATATCATGTCCACATATCTCTTAAATACCTCCAGGGAAGGGGACTTGGCCACTTCCCTGGGCAGCGTGTTCCAATGCCTAACCACCCTTTCCTTTGGACCAAATGTTTCCAGCTGCTCCAAAACTTCCTCAGAGTGAGGTAAGTGATTCTAGATGGACACTTTGACTAATGCTTTACTTGTTTTGTGCAGGACAAGGTTAAATAATTTATCTCAGATTATTCTTCATCTGTTTTCCAGGATGATTGCCTTGTAAGATGTCAGTACTGACTCTTGTTCAGTTTATGATCCACAGCTTTCCAAACCCTGAGGCAGCCAGTACTACTTCCTACATTTTCATAGCCGTTACTTCCTGCCTGGGCCAGGAGTCAACATTTGTCTATGTCAACAGTTATTTCACCAATTTGTCCACGTCATGATTTCACAAATTTTCAGCTAAAATATTAGACCCTGCACTAGTGGGTTCTTCCTGGCTCTTTGTACTCTTTATTTACATTTGAGCAGTAACAAAAATACTGAATGGTAGCAGGGTCAGAGAAACCCTAACATAATCCCACTGGATGCACCTTCCATTTTCCTTATGGCATAGAGTCATTCAAAGTAACTTGTAGTGCTTGGTGAATGAATAGTATGAGAACATGTTATGGGAAAACAGAAAAGGAGGCAGATGGTATGCATTGTTTTCCCTTGTACTAGTGTACCAAGCACCAGGGCAATGTTGTTGGGGTCAGAATGGGCTGTGACAGACAAGAAAAAAAAAAAGCCAAATGTTCATTATGAATTGTTGTTTTAAGTTAATGCCAGTCTGAAATTTCACCAGCAATAGTCACTATTACTGAAACAAAAACAACAACAACAAAAAAAAACAAAAACAAACAAAAAACTACAACAACAAAACCACAAGAGACTGGGACACGTTTCTAGTTTTTCAAAAGATTTTTTGTTGTTGTTTTATTTCACACTAATCTAAAGCTTCAATGACATGTTTCAAGAACTTGTTTTACTGTCCTCAAAAGAGACAAAGGATGAGTAGATGCTTCTCATAATTTTGCTGTGCTTGATGTGAACATAGGTCAAAAATATGACAGAGCTGGATTGTGACTAGCCTAAATCCCAGGAGCCCTATTGGCAACTTGGAGCAATCCCAGGGGTATAATCTTCCATTTAGAGGAGGCTTAGATCATACACCAGAATGTGGTCATGCTGCTACCAGCATACCAGCACCCAAGAAACCTTGCTCACAACTAGGTCAAATATCCAAGGAGAAAAGGAGCTCAAGTCAGATTCTACATATCTGTCTGTTAACTAGTAAGTATCCTGATTGGGGGGGGGGGGGGTGCATAATTAAACAGAAAGTCAAGCTTTTAAGATCCTAGTCACTTTACGCGCATTAATTACCTGGTGATGACACAGCTCAACATATTGCAGATGGATAAATAACCTACTTTAAAGGAAAACTCCAACCTTGCCTCATTCTGGACCAACTCCCTAGCCCACGTAAAATGACTTACCTCTCTCACAGCCAAAGATGCCATGGCTGATTAAAACAGCTTCAGATGTGGCCCACTAAGGCCTTTTCCATGTGGCCTGCAGCCATGACCATTTGGTGCATCTTATTTCTGTACATCTGCACTACTTCCCCTGAAGTGACAGGACAGGACCTCGAATAGGGACATTCAATGCTTCTCTGATGTGACGTGAACCATGGTCAATGTCAGTAGATGTCCATGAGATGAGAGTAACTTTTAAAATATTTATAAGGCTGGGAAATGGATTGTGATTCAGAAATAAGTTAAAGGAAAGTTTTGGAAAAAAAAAAAAAACAACAAACAAACGTTGCTAAATAAAGTGATCCTTCTAAAAGGCTGAGCTTGACTCTATTTTTAAACAGACCTTTTAACCACATGAATGTTGAGAGGCTAGCAAGAAACTTTAAGCATCTTATAACAATACTTTCAGGAAGAGAGCTGATTCTAAGGAACATTTGTAGACGTAATTCCCATTGCTTTTATCTTTGTTGACATCACTGTATAGGAGAAAGAGTCTACACACCACTAGTATCTCAAAAAATTATTTTTGTGCAGTACAATGCTAGTAAAGGTAATGTTACAAGCAGCAATATTCACAAGCGTTCTGGACTGTCACACTGTTACATGTTTCAATTCTTTCATTAGACAATGGTTGCTAGAGTCTATAGTATGATTGTAAGACAAATGTAACCAATGCAACTTGATACATATATGCACTACCATATATTCCACATGCAGCTTTTCTTAAAATCTTGAAATGTTAAGGCTTAGTGCCTTTCCAGCTATTGTTTTAATTCTAAAGTACACCAAAACAAACAAAATGCATTGAAAGTAATTCATGTTTTTCTTTTTAAAATTCATACAGGCAGTTATATTTATTTTTCAAGCATAGAATCATGGAATGATTAGGGTTGGAAGGGACTAGTAAAAGGCATTATTATTTCCCTTATTCTTACACCAGTAATGCCTAGCTCTCATCTGCTACTGGCAAAGAATATAATAAAACATTTCTTACCCTCACTACCTCAACAGTTTATGCCTGGATTTATACATTAAGCATATCAGTGTTCTTTCATACATCAAATGAAAAGAAAAAGAAATAGACATGAACAAAAGTTTTATAGTGTTTATTCTATTTTTGATGGTGTACATCCCACTCCCTCTACTTACACCAAGGGAAAAGTCCCATTTCCCAGCCAGTGAAGCACATTTAAAATGATATCACATCTGATTTCTTCAGTGGGGTTACCTCCTCCTATTCTTTGTCCTTGAACATGTGCTCTTTTTTGCAGTAAATCATTACTTTTAGCTGAGAGGCAATTCTATCTATGGCCAATATGAAAGAGTAAAGTGTTTTGGTAGCAGTGACCAAAGATTTTAGAATTATATTTGGTTTCTTCCAAACAGAAGATAAATGTCTTATTTCACATGTGATGACTGAAAAGAAGTTTTTCATTAACCACAGTATAAAAAAAAAAAAAAAGATTTAATAAAAAAAATTGTTGCTTTGTGAAGAAGAACAGAAAAAAATGAATGTCCAAAACCTGATTTACTTTTGATGTCCAGTTGCCTCAAGACACCTTGATAGTTGCCTCAATTTACCATGATATAAAAGTGGTTCCGTACTTCAAAATAGCTCCTAAAAAACAAGGTGCAATTTAGCAGACAGGAAGAATGAGCTTCAGACCAAAGGATTTCTCTCTGTTAGACAAAATTAAATAAAATCTGTAGTTCTTAATGATTTTAAGTTTTCTTAATGCAATTGTGCTCAAATATGTACATATATGAGACCTGTGTTGCACATTCTGATTTGGGAGTGAAATGTTTCCAGTAATGCAGTCAGTCTGAGACTATCTAACATTATACACAACACCTTCCCCAAACTTCATCAGCACCTAGTTGTCACTAGCTGAACTTCATAATGCAACTTTGGATTCACATCTCATAGCTGGTGACCTCATGCAATCCTCTAATTGTTACAAGAAACAGTTAAAAAAAAAAAAAGTACAGAGAAGGTCAACCTGGTTAGGTTTACCTGGCTAATAATTTATAAGCTTGATTTATTTGTCCAGCATTTCTTCTGCATTTGTTTCTGAGTAATGTAAGAAACAAGAACTGCATAAGTAATGTAGAAATGGGTCAGCCATTTCATGCTCTTATGAGCTGGGAAAGATTGACTAGGTCCCATCTCTCATTTGCTGTTAATACTAGAAGAGATATCCAAATAGTGTTAGCAAGAGGACTAAGAAGCTGGAGATCAGATTTACTTAGGGAAAAAGTCTGAACTTCCCAACTGGAGAAGAAGAAGAAGAAAGAAAAAAAAAAATGTAATTCCTGCTTAGCTTTCTAGCTGGGGAAGAATGGGTGAGTGTAAATGGGAAGTTGAGTCTGTGGCACTGTGTAGACTATCTAGGCACTGTTTCACTGTTTCACTTTATGTAGCTCAGCTATCACAGTGATGATATTTGGACAGATTTTGCTGTATTACTGAGCAAAACTTCTACCTAGAGTCTTGTATTTGACTTGTCAGTGAAAATGACACACTTATGGGAGATGTTTGTTTGCAGATGTAGTAACTATCACTTTATCATGATCTCTCGTTTAATAAGATGGATGCAGTTGGCTAATGGAAGCTGCTGGGAAAGATTTCAGCAATCCAGACTGTTCATTTCAGTGATAATTAAGTTAAATTCTTCCCAGTGGCGACCACTAAGTCAAAAGACAATGGGCATGAACTAAACTGTAGGAAATTTTATTTAATTTTTTTTTTCAGTGTGAAACTGGTGAAACTTGGGAATGGGTTGTCCAGAGAAGCTGTGAAAATCATTGGAAATATTTAAAACCTGACTGGACAGACCCTGAGCACCCTACTCTAGGTCATCCTGCTTGAGCAGGAGGTTGGACCAGATATCTTCAGAGCTTTCCTCCAGCTTCAGCCATCTTGTGATTGTGTGGTGTATGTATATATATTTCCAGTCACATGATATCATTTTGTTCTTCTCCTATTGGATATGCCCACTATTAGTGATAACTATCATATTATAGTTCCAATTCCTTTAAAGTCTGCTCCTTCTTTTTGTGATGCTAATTTTTTGTACTACCACACCAATCCAAACTCAGTAGCAACAGCTTTTTATGTCACCTTTTTGCACAGCCTAATTGCTGTTTTTACATTCTTGATTCAAACAACATTCTGGGACATAATTTTAGCCAGTTAAAATTACATAGTGTTAGCAAATAAGTATGGGGTATTATGTATCAAATAACACCAGAAGGGTACACACTTTTTTTGTTTTAGAATTTTCTTAGGTGTTAATGACAGTTACAAGGAAAATGAAGATAAGTATTAACAGGGACCCTTTGAACAGAACTCATGTTCTCAGCATTTTGCTCAGGCAAGATGATATTCTTCTATTTATAGTTCAATGCTAAAAAGAAAGCATTAACAAAGAATATACTCTACCAAATACACAGGCAATATCTGTACACATAACTCTCTTCATTGATATTAGAGTCTTCCTACTTTTGCCATTTTAAATAGCGTTTTGATACTTCAGAAATATTTTCATACTATCCTGTGTATGTAAGGGGTAAGAACTGAAAATAGAGTAATGCAATAAGACAAGAAAAAATTAATATTTTAACAAAAGACACTGTCTTAACAGGTTTTAATATCAATATATTTAAAGATTGTAAGAAAAATCTTATTTCTGAAACAATTTTTACTGTACAATTGAAAGAATATCCTCTTATCAATATATTTAGCTCTAATCTCTACTTGTTTTCCAATTTTGTGAAATAATATGTGAATATTAAGTGAAATAATAATGACCTAACATATACCCTCCATGTCATGGTAAGATGAAGAATAATATTTTTAATAGTTTATTCATTTAAACAATATATATATAACAAATTTATCTGAGAATTATTTATTTTTCCCTCAAGAAGGTGAATTGAGATTTTGCACATTTTCTCAGTTTAAATTGAGAAACAGTTCAAATTTCAACAAGAAATCCATACCCAACAATTAGTTTGGGTTATCACAGGATTCTTCTCTAATTTTGATCTGCTATGTGTTATTTTCTGCAGTTTATATTATGAAATAGCATAATCGTTTGAAACTATTTTGTCTTTAAAATATTAAAAGAGGAACTATCGCCAACACTGAACCTTTTTCCCCCAAGACATTTGGAAAGATAAAGTAAACTGAAATCAGTCTTACAAGTAGTTTGGATTTTGATGAATTTTTACTTTCCAACTACCAAAAAAAAAAAAAAGAGAGAGAAATCTCAGCAACGACTTTGATATTCTCTCCCAGACCCCTTAAACTTCAATAATAACAGTGACATCTCTTCCTAGCCCAATATCTCTTTTTATATTTAAAAGCAAATAGGAATATTCTAGAACATTTATTGCTAGTCAAAAATACAGTTCCATTGACTTTTCTTTAAAGATCTGCCCTTCATACTTTATGCAAACAGTCAAAATGACTAGAACTTCAACTCAGCAACTTGCATTAGTTGCTGTTTGTTTCTCCTCAATAAAGATGGAAGGCTTCATTTGTTGTTCTTGGCCTTTAAAGCCTGTGTAAATCCCAGAATCTTTGCTGAATTAAGTTTTTGGTGTTATTGGGAAACCTCAATGATTAAATGCTAATTGAAATAGAGAGAAAAAATAATTTTTCATTTGCTAGGAAGCTTAGCTGTAACTTCATTAGAGTTTCTCTCACAGTTTTTATTTTAAAATAATAATCTCAGAAGTCAGTTTAGTAATCAGTAAGAATATAACTGTTCAGAATTCCACATCGAAGTGCTACCAGCTGGGATACTTTATCTAAAGTGAATTTTATAGTGTGAGATATGCAATCTCTTTCAAGTCACATACTGTTATTCTGCCACCAGCTAAAGCCTTATTCCTGAAAAGTCTTCTTGAGATTAATTTAGCAACAAAGGTGAGAGTGCATGTGTCATAGTTTTATAAATGAAGGCTATCGGGACCCATTGGTTCAGTCAAGTAATTTAAAGTAATTGGTTTACAGACACTTGCTTGTAAACAGACTGAAAAAAAAAAAAAAAGTAGAAAAAAGTTTACTGGCAAAGTAGAACAAAATGCAGAGGGGGAAAAAGGCTGTTTAGATGAAAAGACTGACTCAGGAGAGATAGATTTATAATGATCATGAGCAAACTGAGGATGAAAATCATGCAAATACATTTGAGATGCAAATGCATCCAAAATAAGTGGTAAGCGAAGGACCCTGTTTTGAAGATAGATTTTTGAATAATAAGAAACAATTTTTTGTTTGTTTTTCTTTGCGGACAAAATATGGTAGAGAGGAACCAGATGCAAAGAGACAGTCCAACGCTGGAACCAGTCTGAATTTGCTTACGTGGAGGTTTTTCTGGTATGGCGTGTCTAATTATTTGGACATTTCAGACAATGAGTCATTGGAGCCCTGAGAAGCAGCAACATCAGCAAAATCTTTGACCATACTGCTGGAAAGGATGCATTAATGATGCTGATAATGTTGAGGAACTGACATTGAAAAGATTAGTTTACAGCAAAAATGACTCTGGAGAAAGTAGGTCAGAGAGAGGTTGATCATATCCAGGCTGTTTAGTTGCACTCAACCTTAGTTTTAAACTACACTGCCAGCAATGAGTGAAAAATACATATTTCAGAGTTTTAGCATTTTTTTCCTTTTGATAACTTGGGAAAATAGTGTTTTTTTTTTTTTTTTTTTTTTTTTTAATGCAATAATTAATTTTGCTACAGCAAATGTACCGCAGCTGATAAAAACAATTTTTAAAAAGTATCAGAAATGCATATACATACGCAAATACATATACAAAAAGACAATGACCCCCTTTAGTGTTAGAATAAAGAACTTTAAAACTGAAAACAACTATAATTTACTTTTGCAAGTGCCTGTATGCACAGCAGAGTCAATACAAATAGGCTGGAGGAGAAAGTGAAACTGTACAGTAGCCTTGGCTGCAGTGAGCATGTAATGGTGTAATTGTGCATTCAGAGGGCAGTGAGGAAGGAGCACAGCAAGTTTGCTACCCTGAACTTTGGGAGAGCAGACTTTGGTCTCTACAGGGATTTGCTTGGTAGAGTACCATGTGACAAAGCCCTGGAGGGAAGAGGAGCCCAAGAAAGCTGGTTAATATTCAGAGATCACCTCCTCCAAACATAAGAATAAGGCATCCTAACAAGAGATGAGCAAAGAGCTCCTGGCCAAATTCAAACACAAAATGGAGGCCTACAGAGGGTGGAAGAAAGGACATATAGCTTGGAACGGATACAAAGAAATTGTTTGAGCAAACAAGGATCAGGTTAGGAAAGCCAAAGCCCCATTAGAATTAAATTTGACCAGGGGCATAAAGAGCAACAAGAAAGGTTTCTATAGGTACATCAGTGATAAACGAAAGACTAGGGAAATTGTGGGCCCTCTTCAGAAGTGCAAGGTCCTGCATCTGGGCCAGGGTAATCCCAAGCACAAATATAGGCCAGGTAGAGAAAAGATTGAGAACAGATCTGATGAAAAGAACCTTGGGAGTGTTGGTGGACGAGAAGTTCAACATGAGTCAGCAATGTGTACTTTCAGCCCAGAAAGCCAACTGTATCCTGGGCTGCTTCAAAAGCAGTATGGCCAGCAGGTCAAGGGAGGTGATTCTAATATGCTTTTCATATGCCTTTTTAATGCACACCAGGATGCCTTTGGCCTTCTTGTCCACCAGGGAACACTGCTAGCTCATGGTCAACCTGTTGTCTACCAGGACCCCCAGGTCCTTCTCTGCAGAGCTGCTCTCCAGCAGGTCATCCCCCAGCCTGTACTGATACATGCGGTTGTTCCTTCCCAGGTGCAGGACTCTACACTTGCTCTTGTTGAACTTCATTTGGTTTCTTCCTGCCCAGCTCTCCAGCCTAGTCTACAGGAAACCCTTCCTACAGGAAAGCTGGGAAGGGACTTTTTTTCAGGGAGTACAGTGATAGGACAAGGAGTAATGGTTTTAAGCTTAAAAAAAAAAAAAAAAAAAAAAAAAGGTAGATTTAAATTAGATATTAGGAAGAAATTCTTTCCTTTGAAGGTGGTGAGGCACTGGAAGAGTTTGCCCAGAGAAGCTGTGGATGCTCCATCCATGGAAGTGTTTAAAGCCAGGTTGCATAGGGCTTTCAGCAACCTGGTCTAGTGAGAGGTGTCCCTGCCCATAGCAAGGGGGTTGGAACTAAGTGGTCTTGAAGGTCCCTTCCAACCCAAACAATTCTATGTTTCTTTGATAATCTGCAGGAAAATCTCTGATGGAAACCTTCTCCCCACCAGTCTGGAGCAATAACTTTAACTGGAGATGAATTGCTACTCTGAGTTATTCATAACATTTACATGAAGAAAAACAGTATTATTGTCTCATAATGCAATATAAATTCCTTACTGAAAGGTATTTAACAAGAGCATAACAGCAGGAAGGAGCATAACATCACCAGCCACCCTAAATGAAAAAAAAATAAATAAAAATTGTCTTTGGAAACTTTATTCTTTCTTTGCCTCCTTCTTGTTACAAGCACAGACAAGGAAAAAACAAGTAATTATAAGAAGAGAAGTTTTCTTTGCGTCCCCTCATCTTCTGCAGTGGTGAGTGAGGGGAGGTCTGCTTCCCACTCTGACTTTCATTAAGAGACAAAGGAGAAGGACAAAATGTAATCCTCATGTTGCAGTAGAAAATTTCATGTCATGGCATGCCATGTTTAAAAAGATGTCCCACTCAATTTCTCTGAATATCATGCGAGGAACCCAGAAACTCAAAAGAAAACTGATAGACTTTTTCCAGGCTTTTTAGACCCTCTGTTGCACTCTCTACTTATTCTCGAGTAGTTTATTATGAAAGTACATGAAGATGAAAGTGAGGAAAGCTGTAGGAATTCTCCAGTGACAGAAAGGGCTTGAATCTTCTTAGGCTTTACCTCAAAAGGTTTGCATGCCTTACAAATCAGAACAAAAGAGCATAGTACCTACCTCCCATATAGGCATTGGATTCAGGTTCCTCTTTAGATTCTGTAACACAAAACAAATTCTATTGTTAAAGGATGCTCTTAGGAGCATTTGTGTTTGTCCCTTAATACTTCATTAAGGACAATAATTCGGCTAAAAGCGTAATTGCAAGAGAGGTATTTATCCTAATTTTGACATCTCTTTCTAACCTGCATTTCTTTGTCACTACTGTGGAGACATATAAGCCAGAAAATATTATTTTGTACACAAATAACCTCAGCTATCCCAGGTTATATCCAAGAGCTTTGTTATCAGGCAGATAAATCTCAACATGTCTCTCAGAAGTCTGTTAAAGCACATTAAAGATACAAGGCTTCATACTTTTTGAAGATTTGGTTGTACAAGATACACATTTTAAAATCTTCTTTTTGCACTTCTCTTCAAACCTCACAAGCTGTTCAAGCAGACTCAATATCACCTCAGATGATGATGCTTTTTCTACTGTACAATCCTCCTGCTTCTACCCTATCCTAATCACTGATTTTTCACCCTTGAGCTGACAACGATTGACGTGTTTTGTTTTTCTTTTATTTCTTTGGGTGGTTTTGTTTGTTTGTTTTTAGTTTATGGGAAGAAAATTAAAAGGTAGGAATAAGCTCAGATTCACATGTGATAGTAGATGTGCAAGGAAAGAACAGAAAGAGTGCAAACCACACACGCTAAAGTAATTCATATGTTAACTTTAACTCTTTTAGAAGTTCTTGTCTACCCGATCCCACCTACGAGGAACTCTCCTCATTTCCAGGGTCCTTTCTGTTCTATCCTGTGCCAACACAGATGCAACTTTTTGCTGATCTGCCAATGCCTTGCCTGGAAGCACATCAAGGCCCTGGAGGGTGTCCAGAGAACGGCTACAAAGCTGGTGAAGGGCCTGGAACACAAGTCCTGTGAGGAGCGGCTGAGGGAACTGGGGTTGTTCCGTCTGGAGAAGAGTAGGCTCAGGGGAGACCTTATTGTTCTCTACAACTACTTCAAAGAAGGGTGTGGTGAGCTGGGGGTTGGCCTCTTCTCACAGATATCTAGTGATAGGACTAGAGGGAATGGCCTCAAGTTGTGCCAGGGGAGGTTCAGGTTAGAAATTAGGAGACATTTCTTCTCAGAAAGAGTAGTCAGGCATTGGAACGCGTTGCCCAGGCATGTGGCGGAGTCACCGTCCTTGGGGGTGTTTAAGGAAAAGTTGGACGTGGTGCTTAGGGACATGGTTTACTGGGTGACATTGGTAGCAGGGTGATGGTTGGACCAGATGATCTTGAAGGTCTTTTCCAGCCTTAATGATTCTATGATTCTACAATTCTATGATTCATTTAGGTAGGTATCAATTACATTACCAAGGTACCACAATGGAATCAAGCATTTTCTTTCTGTAACAGCAATTTATTAAGTTACATTGCTCAGAAAATAATCTTCCAGACAGTCCCACTCCCAAGCAGAAGAGTTGTCATGCTCTGGGTATATCATATGTATGCTTATATAAATATACAGAAATATACTGCCTTTCCTTTTTAAATTCTGCTGAACAGCTATCAGCACCATCACACACACACACAGACAAAAGCACTCTTTCCTCAAAACAGATTTCATTTGCAAATACTGCAACAGTGTCAAGGTCTTTGATTTCTGCTAATGTGTTTCCAGACTGCTTTCATCTTTAATCTTGAATAGCAAAGTCTGAGAGTCAGTTCTCCTACAAATTATTTTGAAGCATGAATTAGACTCAGGCTGCACCTTGACAAGTGGCTGAATCGGCCTCACAGCTCACTCTCACCAAAAAAGGAGCAGCATTGCTTCCCTCCCATCTCATCCCTTCCCATTTCTTCTTCACACTCCCACTCCTCATCCCCATTCCAGATTAATAATCTGATTTCCTCCCTTCAGCCAAACAGGGCACTGACAGGACCTCTTCTGCAGGCTGATACAACTCTCCATCTCAGCACAAGACTACCCTAATTTTTTTTTTTTGTCTAGGTCACTTTTTCTGCCATATTTGTGAGGTGGAGCTGCACAGAGGGGAACAGTAAGCACCTGAGAATTCAGGAGTCACAGGAGCATTTTCATTTCAATTCCTTGCCTTTTTCCTTCAGTGTCTTAGCTCCTACATTTTATCTTGCTCCCCTCATCCTGTCCCTCTTTTATTCTCCACCACTACCCCCCTCTCCTCTCCCTTCACTTTGGCATGGGTGCAGCCAGTACAACAGGCATGTACAGCTCCTTATACTTGCATAGGAGAGGAGCAAAGAATAATTTCTCATTGCTCCCAAATTTTGTAAATTGTTTTTAGAAAAAGGGAGAGGGAGAGGGAAGAGGGAAGAGGGAAGAGGGAAGAGGGAAGAGGGAAGAGGGAAGAGGGAAGAGGGAAGAGGGAAGAGGGAAGAGGGAAGAGGGAAGAGGGAAGAGGGAAGAGGGAAGAGGGAAGAGGGAAGAGGGAAAGCAGTATTTATTTCTATCTGCTGTGTGTGAGTAAATATATTCACAGTAATCTGCAGCAGTCTCAAAGCAAATTTCCTTACTGACAAGCTGCATGACAATAGAGATCACAGCTGGATGTTAAATACTAATCCTTCAGGTTTCAGAACACTCTGACCTTTTTTTCCTCCAGCATTTTAAGATTGTTCTCTCATTTGATCCAATGACTAGACAATGTGGGAGTTCTGTTTGTTTGTTTTGTTTTGTTTTTCAGAAGACACTCCAAAAGATTGTGAAGAATTAGGGCTGCCTGTATAATGTAACCACCAACCAGACGCTAACCCAATCAAAGCACAAATCTCTGGTATGTCCCATGTAGCAGAAAACACAGCTGAGTGCTAATGAGCATGAAGCAGCTCCTGAAAAAACAACGCAGCTCAGCCTTCAGTGCATACCCAAGGCAACAGCTGAAGAATTTCAATTGTTGCCCTCCAACTGCTCCTCTGCAAAAGAAGGTTTTCAGCAGCACTGAAGACATAAGGTTCTCCCATCCCTGCACCTGGGAACAGCGGGTCATAGAAACTGGCAGTGCTTGAAGTACCCAGCAAAGAAAAACAGTCTGTGGGGAAAAACTACATACAGCTTTACAGATGTGAAGTGTTGAAGACACTTACAGCCCATGCCTGTAACGTCAGATGCATGACAACCCTAAGTGGCATGGGAGAATTAGCAGAGAGGAGAAACCAGTGACCAAGCTGGTAACTAATTTGAAGCTCCTCTTTCTCTGTCTGGGATAGTTTTCCCAGACAGCCAAATCACTAGCCTTTTGCTTGAGATAGACAGTGAGATGCTGATCCAGCACTCAGGTGTTTGAGACATGAAAATCAGATCCAGTCAGAGTAGATATTTGTCCAATTTCTTTGGATAGGAGAAAAAGTAGCTGGATATATTGTTCAAGTTGGTGTTCTAACAATGCAATTTACTAATCAGACCTTCTGTTTCTCACGCTTGACAACGTAGATTGTGTACAGTATTTCCTGCTGAGTGTCAGAGGGCCACAGATTGTATTTTTGAAAATGGATCATGATTTCTGAAACTTGTAGATAGACTATTGGAGGTTTTGATTAAATATTGATTTTTTTTTCTCAATAAATTTCTTGTAAATAGCAAATGCCTGACATAAAACACACAGATCTCCCTATCTTATACACATGCATATTGTATTTTGCAGCTAGTGTATTAGTATTGCCCAAAAATATTTAAGTACATTCTGCTAGCTATACAGTAATCTCATTTGGAGAACAAAGATAAATTAGTCAGCTGCAAATGCTATACTAGTCAAATGTAAATTACCAGTAAAAAAAAAAAAAAAAAAAAAAACATTTTCCCTGTGAAACCATTTGAGATACTCAAACATCGATGGCAGGCTCTGGCAATAATTTCTCCAACAAGAAACAGCTCTAGGAATCTAATTGGTTCTCACCCTCAGAAGAAAATGAATCTTTATTCATTGTAGAGGGATTTGGCTGTGGTGTCTTCACCATGCTCTACCCTCTGCACTACTTCTCTTAGAGTCACCACTCCAAGCTCTTCTCGTGTTACAAATACCTAAGGTTGCAGACTACGTTGCCAAGGGGACTATCATAGAACAGATTCCTGAAATATCTGCTGCATCTCACCCTGGAAGTTTCCTCAGTGCTGAAACTTCTCTTAAGATGTGGACATAATTTTAGTCTCAATAAGTCATCTCCAGCAGTTATTCCACAGGGCTCAAAAAAGCTGAAAAGTTATGTCAAGTTCTTTTAATCCAATGACCATAATGCACAAACAGTAGAGAAGAAAACACTACTGTCTGGTGAATGATTAGTTATTGTCTAGGCTTTCTCTTACTCTCATTTCCTCCCTTTGACCTCACCAAATCTGTGCTGAAAACAATTCAGACAAATTTGGCAAATGTTAAAAATTAATTCTCCCTGCAGATATGGCCATCCCGTCTTCTGGAGACAAGCCAACTCACCTCCCACCTGATGGGATGTACGGGGAAAGGGCTAGAAGAAGCAGGAGAAGAGGGAGGAACAGTAGTCTCTGCTGACACTTGCCTTAACACTTGGCCCTACTCCAGCACCGTTTCATGTTTTGCTTTACATTGCCTTGGCTTCAGAAAAGGAAATGGAGAGTGGCTTTCAAACAGGAAAGGTGATAGCCTGATGGACAGGGCACTTCTGGGCAAAGCAGAAGCATAATTTATTTAAAAAATAAAAAATAAAATAAAATAAAATTGAAGAGGCTTCCCCCTTCCTGCTAAAGGAATTAAATGCAGGAGTTCTTCTATTCTGTCTATTCTGTGTCTAACTGACATAATAAGTATACTGAAACACATATCTTTCCAAAAGAAAAAGACCACAGATAAAATTAGTGACAGTTGTGATCGTGTCAATATTTAGTATTTTTCTAAAAACAATCACATCAGGTCTCTCAAGGGAGTACAAGCATGGCTATCTTACAGACAGAGAGGTATTTAGTACAGATCAGCAGAAACACATAAAAGAAAAAATGATAGTTAACATCCACAATTCAGTTGGGAAAGCCGAGAACAATCACTGTAAGGAATTCTATAGAGCATATAAGACTTAATAACACTTATGGGAGGACACTGGAAATTGCAGCCCTTAACCTCAACTTTTATAGTTCAGTTTAAAAAAAGTGCTGCCAGCTCTTTGTTCTGATAAAATCCATCTGTGAAAGGCCTAGAGTGACAGTAGCAGATAACAATTTAAATGGAACTATTTGGTAATATTTACAGCTGATTTAGAATGAACTGTAATGGATCATCCTAAAGAAATCCGTAATTGGCTTACTTACTGTCTGGCAAATGTTCCCACAAGCATAGTCCTGTTAGAGAAGGTTTTCATTCATTTCAGAAGAAAACCATGTTTTATGCTGGACATAGCAGTGTTGGCAGCATAATTCCAGGATTTTGATAAAACTTTCATCTGTATAAGATGTCACTTTCTGTTGTGAATTAACAATGTCCAGATCTGCTACACCTAAAGAAGCAAGTGAAAATTTCTCTGTAGCATTTTAGAAATGTGTAAATAACATTATAAATTTCATAGAATTATATAAAACTTTACAGAGAGAACTCATTTGTTTTCAAAGTAATGAGCAATGGCTGAGGAACCCTTCTTCAGGAAGGTACTGGAGCATGCTGGGAAATGGCAATCATGACATTGCAGCTGCAGAGCCTGAAACAGTGAACCAGATGGTTTTGTCATCTGTCTCCAGCACCTTCTACCACTTTCTGTAAACTTCAGGTGACCCTACTTAAAATGAAATTGCCTTATAAACTTCACTTTTTGTTTTGTCTGAAATGTGTAGGTAAGTCATATACTTATATGCACTTATATGCTACAAAATAGATGGACTCAAAAGCAATCCCCATCTCTCATTCAATAAATTAAATAAAGAGAGAGTTTGCCCTGGAAGTGAGAAACATGCTTTCTAGATAAGCCTCTTTAAAGCTTTCAAGTCTCACATCCTAAAGGAGCACCCATCAGGCTATAGCGTGTGCTTCTTTTGATGGATCATTGCTCATCCAAGAAACAAAATATGTATAGCACAGAAGAGTCAAAGAGCATTTCTCAGCCAACAGCTGAGAAAATTACACATACACACACATATGTGGAATACACATAATGTAGGAGACAATGTATCAGGATCCTGAGAGAAAGAGCAGAAATGGGGCCACAGACCAGGCCCCTACATTGCAAACTTTCTCTGTTGGTATATAGGCTTATAGGTATCTGGGTTGCAGATAAAGTGCTGATTCTCCTAGCGCATATAAAGACAGCTGTATGGTTTACCATGTGAAAGGGACATTAATCTAGTTAATACCTAGACTGCCATTTCCTAGTGCATCCAGGTCAATTAGAGGGTACAGAGCATAATCTATTAGTCATGTGGCAGATTTCTTGAGAAGAGTGTGAGGCAAAATACACGACAAGTCTGTGTTTGAAAAATAGATGGATAGATAGATAGATAGATAAATTCATAACACAAAAATAAAAAAAAAATAGGAGGAAGAAGAAGAAGAAGGATACTTTAGTAGTCTGGCATAACCACCCAAATTAGAGAATTAGAGGCCACAGAGAAGATAGCAATAGTTATTATCAGTGTTATGAAACACAGCCTTTTACATGTAATTAAATGAAGTTGATTTCCATAGCAGAAGTAAGAAGTTCTCCACCTGCAAAGGTGCTTGCATGTTTTATAATAAAATTAAAATGAGTTTATGTAAATTGAGATTAAGGATCAGCTTGTGTAATTAATAACAAAATTTACAGGAAACTATTCTACAAAATAGGGAAAGTTCTTAATATTTTTTGTAGCTTATCCCACCTCTAATTACAAGAGCTGCTGAAAATCTGCAGTTCCACTCTTGAAAAATAAGAACATTTATGTGAGATTTTGAAGCCCAGAGAAACCTTTGAAAGAGGGAGCCACTAGCTTACACCGTGATCATCAAAAGCACCATGAAAACTATTACAAATTAATTTGCTCTGTGACCTGCTCAGCCCTGTATGTTATACTTCTTTCATCACATTTGTTCAACTCAAACTGTTAATGGTGGGTTAATCACCAATTTCTGCTGCTAAATCCACAGAGGGAAAAATGGTATAATACAAGACTTTTGAAAACACATGGCTTTCAGGAAAGGGCTGTGTAGCAATAATAATAATAATAATAATAATAATAATAATAATAATAATAATAATAATAATATAAAGGAAAAATACTTGGGGAACTGATAGAACTGCCATCCACTTATTAGAAATGTGCAGAAGAGATCACTTGATTACAGCACATCCTGAGGCTTCTGAAAGAATGCAAGTGAACTTGTGTTGACTTCTTCAGAGGTCTTCTGGAAATTCCCTTTGGAAAAAATCTTTAAGCAATATGTTTCTTTCCCTTCTGAAGCATAAGTATGCATATTCCACATGACACCTGTCTGGGTTATAAAATAACTAAAGAAACACAGATGCCTATCTTGTCAGAAATATTCCACCCCAGCATTTCAGCTAAGTTAATGCAATAATGTAAAAGACTGCACTTATCTCTAAGAGATTAAAAGACATTAAAAATGATATTAAAAATAATAATAATAATAATAATCATACTTTGAACAACTTCTTTTCCAATAATGATTCTGCTGAGCTTACTTGTGAACAATCATGGTGAACAATTATTTTGTTTTGTTTTGTCTCCGCATATGCCTAAGACGTATAATTATATTTCATTCCAAGTTTTGCAAGTACTAACGCAGTTGTGATCACCAAACCAGATTAAATGCTGCATGTATTTACACACATGGAACAGCATCTTATCTTAGATAAAATTGCACAGGATGTGAATGAGTGAGGAATTTGTTGTCATAACTTCTCCTAGTCTCAGGAAGAACAGATTTCATTTCTGTGAGCATGTACACTTTTAAATTTAACTTCTCCTCCTCTCTTTTCTTCCCTCTAGCTCCCATCACCATCTGGAGAAAGGGATGGAAGCCCCTGGCAACTTCTTCTTGAAGACAGAGGGTTACTAGAGGCTATGCAGGAGGAGAAAATGCTGCATTAAATTCAAATTGCAGAATATTCTTATGCAACAGGGAGATCTTTCTCAAGATCCAATACAAGTAGAATTAACTAAGGAACATCCTAAATGTCACCATGTTTTCACTCAAGTGCAAGGCATATTTTTTGACCTTGTCACTTCTAGCGTAAGCACATGTAGCAGCACGCTTCAGGATCTGTGTATAAAAAATTCTGAAACATAACACTCCACTGCACACACTTCACCCCCCAAGGGAGAAAATGAGTGAACAAACACATGCCAGATGGTAGTCACATTGCTCAGTGCATTACTGGAAGGCACACAGTTATTGCAGAGACAAACACAACATACAGCAAGTGCAGAAAGTCTCTACAGAGCAGCCCTTTTTTGTTTTGTATTTGTACAACACTTTGCACAGCAGAGTCCGTCACAAGGTCTATGCATGTGACATGCACAAAGGACAGTGACATTTCATAGATTTTTTATAGCTGAATGTGGAGTCTGGAAGGTGGCTTGAAAGCAGGGTTCTGGTTCAAGTCTATTCTTTTATCCTGTCTGTATTATCTTACTTCACTGCACCAGTGGGACACTGCTTTTGCACAAGGTCTGGTCCAGATGGCCATTAAAGCGAGGTAAGCTTGGAAGTACAATAGTAAATCTGGTATTTCTTTCCTTTTGCTAGTCTGATTTTTCCACCTAAATTATAATCTTCTAGTTCTAAGCATCTTTTTAATGGTGGTTTTACACATTCCTGACAGCTTATTTAGGAAGAGTTTGTCATTCAGAACTTTAATCAGCAAACGATTATAAATACATTAAGTTTACAGCAAGCTGAAAGACAGAAAAGCAACAGGTGTAATTAAAATTTAATGTTTTCAGTAAAGGAGGCTTAGTTTTGGACATCACTAATAGGCAAAGGAGCTGCACAACTTTATGAGGGAAGGCGCACTCACAGCCGCTTTTCAGATGTTTCACTGCATTTGTGTACCTTCAGTAAGGGGATTAAAATGCTCTCAAGGCATCTATAAGCAACATTGGAAATACCTTCTTCATCTCCAAATTGCATATATAAGCTTAGTAGACAGAGAAATTAGAATGAGAGTGAATCAGAATCAACTTATTAAAAATATTGGATTTTTTATTGTCGTTCTAATACAATAATTTTAGCAGACAGCCTACACAGCATTGTTACATTTTTCCATGTGAAATAAGTACTTATTTTACGTCTCAATATTGCTTGTACAAAATAGAGCACAGTCTGCCAAACTGAGTATTTTTCTCAGCCTATGCATTCCTTTTATTCATTATTTTTGTATCCATCTATTTCTGTTTGCCATATTGCGATGGACTTCTTACCATCCAAAAGGATTTGTCAGTACAGCTGAACGCTCAAAAACTTTTTGATTATGTATATATAGGTATATACATACACACACACACGCACACACATATATATATAACAAAAACCTATCTTGGCACTTCTCAAGCTGATGAAGGAATGGCTAACCAATAATTACTGCAGCTGAGCCGGAGATAAATATTCACTAAAAAATTGGATATTTCACAGAATCATAGAATCACAGAATGGTTTGGGTTGGAAGGGAATTAAAAGCTCATCTAGTTCCAACCTCCCTGCCATGGGCAGTGACAACTCCCACAAGCCCCATCCAGCCTGGCCTTAAACACTTCCAGGGATGGGGCATCCATGCTTCTCTGAGCAACCTGTTGTATTGCCTCATCACCCTCATAGGAAGGAATTTCTTCCTTATAACTAATCTAAATCTACCCTCTTTTAGTTTAAAGCCATTACTTCTTGTTCTACCACTACATGCTCTCAAAAAAAGTTCTTCTCCAGTCTTCCTGTACGCCCCCCTTCCAGAAGACTGGAAGTCTTCTTTAAGGTCTCCCCGGAGCCTTCTCTTCTCCAGGCTGAACAACCCTTACTCCCTCATTCTGTCTTCAAAGGAGAGGAGCTCCAGCCCTTTGATCATCCGTGTGGCCCTCCTCTGGACTCATTCTATCTCCATGTCCTTCTAATGCTGGGGGCCCCAGAACTGAATGTAGGACCCTAGGTGGGTTTCTCATGAAAGCAGAGTAGAGGGGAGCAATCACCTCCCTTGACCTGCTGGCCATGCTGCTTTAGATGCAGCCCAGAATATGGATGGCTTTCTCGGTACAAGCATGCACTGCCAACTCAGGTTCAGTTTTTCATACACCAACACCCCCAGGTCCTTCTCAGGTCTGTTCTTAATCCATTCTCTGTGGTGCCTGTATTTGTGCTTTGGGATTGCTGCTGTCCCTATGCAGGACCTTGCACTTGGCCTTGATGAAGTTCATGAATTTTGCATGGGCCCACCTCTCAAGGCTATCCAGGTCCCTCTGGATGGCATCCCTTCCCTCCAGCAAGTTGACCGCACCATTTTGTATGCAATTTGATGAACTCTACAAAAATAGTTATATAAACTATTTTAAGTTTGCCAGTGAATTACACGTCTTTGAAACCAATCAACATCCACTGACATCAGAAATGCAGAAAGATGAAAGGCAGACATGAGAGAAGAAAACAGATTTTTAAAATGTATTCCTGTACATTCAATTTGTTAGAAATCTATCAAGTCATAAACATTGGCTACAAAAATTAAATTCATTTTTCATGTCTAGATCTCACAAATACCATGTATGAGTCCCAGCTTGTTAAATCAGGTTTCCTCCTATGTTTCACAGTCTTTCTTCTGTTTAATCAACTGCAACTGTAAAGCCAGCATTAAAGGCATACATTGGAGTGAAGCTGCTAGGAGCAGCTCGCTGAAGAATGATTACAAAACCAACTAGTTGAATTTCCCCAAATCCCCACTCTTTTTCTCTCAAGAGAAAAGACCCATGAGAAGACCAAAACCATCCTTACATTTTGCATGGTTTATAAAAAAGAAACTTTTTTTTTTTTTTTTTGCACAAAGCAACATTCCCTCATCAGATAGATGGATCTTTTCTTCTGTACTAAATAAACTGATAGCACTAGCTGTAAGGTAACTGGGAGTTCACAGAGAAACATGAAAAAATGCAATAGAATTAGTTTTTCAGCAGTGAATTTCAATATGATTTGTATATAATGAGTTCCATAGTAGACTTAAGGTGAAAGATAACTTATTAGAGGAGATTGTTTACCTGTACTTTTACTATAAACAAGTATTTGATGGAAGTACCAGCTCAGTATTCAGATATTTACTTCTTTCCTGGCATGTCACATAACCAGAGGATGATCTGCAAGTTTTGAATCTTTGACAACATCTTGGCTGCTTAGCAGTCTATAGGAAAATCAGAGGTACGGATTAAAGCTTATTTTTAGAATTCACAGCTAGTAATATATAGAGAGAACATCTCTGAAATGGCAGTCACTTCTAATACTGACACATTTTAGAGAACTGTTTCTCTACTCTTCCACCTGTCTGTAACAGTCAAAATTAGAATGAGAAATAGTATGCAAAATCAGACAGTATTTTCCCCTGAAATGCAATAAAATAATCCTTGCCGTTTCATTCATGAATTATCACTTTTTTCTTGTAATAGATAAAGGTAAATTTCTATGAGTTTTATATGAAAATGAGAGTTTGAACAAAAATATTTACAATTGATGTTTTCGTTCAACCCTTTTATTTAAAATAACATGCTTTTAGTTAAAATATGGAAAAAAAATAGCATTCCTGATTCGTATGAAATCTACACAAAGAAAGGATTTCATTTCGTGTTCCACCGTATGACTGTACACACTCTACTTTTTAGAGATTGTCTTTGCTTTGATGCCAATATCCAAACAAATTCTGGGGCTACAGAGAATCAGTTGCTAGCCAGCATTTCTAGGGAATATCTCCACCCTTTCAATACACTGGGATCTGACAAGCACCTGGAACAGGAATTACACTAAGGTGCAGAAGGAGGGAGGTCTCCTGAGTACAGGAAATTAGCTATATTCAGCCAGAATCTGGCTGTATACCGAAAGCCTGTATTGATGACTATACCAAGACAGAGCTACATCAAGGGAGGATAAAAACACAAACTTATCAAGTTTAAGAGACTTGAACCTAAAAATTGGCTCTGTTGCACTGCTAAACTTCCAAGAATACACCATCAGGGAAGGCTTCACACCATGGAGGCAGAAGTGTGGGCAGCAGCGGTGCTGTTATCCCCCTGCCAGGCTGCAGGGAATAGCTCCAGAAAAATCAACTTGGAAAGGTGATGATCAGTCATCTGGCCTTTGCCATGCCCAAAGGCAGAAATGCCTGTGTACAAACTTGTCCCTTCACTCACATATCCACACTGCATCTATTAATCCTATGTCTGGCTGTGATCAGTACTTTCTTTGCTGTCATAATTTTCTACTTTATATTTGTAGCAAAATATAGTTGGGGGTGGGGGGTGGGGGGTGGATTTTTACATTCCAGAACAAGGATACTTTTGTGGAGCTTTATTTATTTTTAGAAATATTAGATATACCAAGTGACATAGATGAAAACTGAAGTATCTTATGATTTAATTACATTTTCAAAGGGAAGATTATTTCCTTTTCCCTAGTTCAGAAATAATGTGCTATTTTTTTTGTCTTTATGTAAATTTGTAAATGCAATTAGTTTGTAGAAAAATTATTCCTTATGCTGATGAAATATTACAATTTTTGTGTTCTGTGGAATTATTTACTTTAGAGATGCATACAGAAAAGAAATAATACTTTCCAAAATGTTGAAAGAAATGTGAAAACCATCCTTAATTCTTCTTAACCGTCCTCTTTCTTGGAGCATGAAATTAAATACATGTGAAATTAAATACAAATGCAGCATGCAAATAGTAAACATAATGGAAAACAAACAAACAAACAACAACAACAACAAACTGCAAATTCCCTGAACTCTGTTACCCTCATATAAAGTTTAATTAGCTCATTTTTATTAATTTATTATTTCTACTCTGGACAGAAGTCTTTCTCCTGTGGCTAATTTAGCATTAAGAAGCTGCACATTTGTGGCATGGGGAAAGGATGTCTTGAGGGACTGAGGCTGATTAAACAACAACAAAAAAGAGCAGAAAGGAGGAAAGTAAAGAGTTCTGTATCCTCATGGGTAAGATGCCACAGATAAGATGGGTAAGAAAATATGTTTATGCCTAAAGTGGTCCTGATGGTCAGATCACAAAAAATAGGTTCTGTTTATTCATTATTCATTGTTAAACCATGTCTGAGCTTGTATTGTCCTACTTTGGCTGTAATGAACTGTGACCAGTGCAGTACTAGGATCAGAACACGGTGGTGAATTCTAACCATTGACTTCCATCCTTCAAGGTTGATTTAAAAATAGGAAACAAAATTAATAGCTCTAGTTTATTTGTGACTGGAGAAGCAAAACAAAACAACAAAACAAAAACAAAACAAAACAAAACAAAAAACTAGTGAAGACACAGGGAGTACATTCAATTATTTCTGTGAAATCCCATTATACCTCAAAGTGTGCTTTTAAAAATGATTTTGAAGCAGAACACACTTCATAATCAACATCTTCTGTTGCAAGCTATTACAGCTGAATAGCTACAACAGTGAGCTATTAAAGACAAGATCCCTATCTTTGAGACCTGTCTGGGTAAACACAATTCAAAGCTTTAACCAGAATTTAAAAATGCCTATCCTTACATTCATAGATGGACAGATCGCCTTTGACTGCTAGTGTTAGGGGTTTGTCAGTCTCTCATGTACTTTTTCATTCACTGTAGCAGGTAAAGTAGCAGGTAAATGAAGAATTCCCTTCCCTTCCCTTCCCTCCCCTCCCCTCCCCTCCCCTCCATTCCCCCTCAGCACTTAGCACATCAGAGACAGAATCTGAGGAATGTTAGCATGCTGATTAATTATTTATCACCCAGAAATGTGAGAGAAAGAGAGTTCAAGAACTAGGATTTACTTCCAGAGGAGATGTACATGTACACCATTCATAGCTGAAGCTCTTCACATCATATATGAAAGGACTAAGGGGAAAAATCCTGGTGCTACTGAAGTGTGAGACTAAATTCCTTTAACTGAGAGGTCAATACTTTATTCAGAAAGAAAATAAATAAATAAATAAATAAGTAAAATGAATAAATAAATATATAAATAATGTTTCTCTCAATGTCCTGAAAAATATTTTGCTGGTCCTGAAGGACTTTGCAGCAACTTGAAGAGCCTTCACTAAAACTAAATTTCATTCAGATTTCAAAGCAAATTCCATGTTGTATGTCTCTTAGATCATAGCTCAGGTTCTATGTTCACCAGTGTATTTAAAGAGAAAAATTTTAGCAAAATCCACATCTTCTACATATCATTACTAAGGCCTAGTGTTCTTCCAAAATGACGGTTGTATTAGTTTAAAACGTAGGTAACCTTAGGCCAGTAATTTCTAATTATTCCCTAATCACCTTCTCCTGGTTACGTCTGATTCTACAGACCACCATTTTTCATGATTCCAAAAATGTCCTTTTTCTGATTGCCACATACACACACCAATCCAGACCGTGTTCATCCTTACTGCTCATCACAAAATCTTCTCCCATTCTACTACAACTTTCGGAGTCTGCAAGATTGGAATTGTTCACTGTGTTCAAAATTCAGGCATACTATGTATTCAAACACTGGTAAAATTATACTTTCTGTTATATTTTCTGTTCTTTTCCTTCTTATTTCTTTGGGAGTGCAGGGGAGTTAAAATTTATTGGTTAATGAGTTCATGCTCCTACAGACATCCTATAATCCCAAAATATAATTCCTGAATACTAATATCCACTCAGTTTCTTTCATCTTTAATGTACAATTAAGGTGTTTTCCTTAAATGCATTGCTTTATCTATACAACTGTGTAGAATCTCAACTGGCACTTTTTCATTCAGTCATTCCAGAATCAGAACTTAGTTATTGACTGTAAAAAAAATAAACAAATAAGCAAAACAGTTTCACTAAAATATTAAGCTTATTCATGTAGCGAACCAGAAGTTTAAAAGTTCTGCATGGCAAGTGGTGCAATCATTTGTGTCCCTGGGGAACATTTCCACATTTGCATGAATTGTAATATGTCCTAATCCAGATCAACTGAAAAATATGCCACAGTGGCATGCTGCAAAGAAGAATTTTTCTGCTTCCATATTCTTGCATGTGATAAATAACATCCTTAAAACATTGGTCCCCATCTCAAAGTAGCCAAGTTTTTCCTCTTTTAAGCGTTATCTAGAAAAAATGCACACAAATATGGACTACAAGTGAGATAATAACCCAAATGAAAAATGCTGAAAAATTCAACCACAGACCCAGGAAGAATACGTCAGCTGTACCTACTTCCATTTTACAGGCCTCAGTTGGGACTGCTCTGTGCAGCACCTGTAAGCAATTAGGGAAGCCTCTTTCATGCCAGCTGGAGCTTCACACTCCAGTGGTAGCCAGAGCAAAGTGTGGAGAACACCATGTGTCACTGTGCAGGGCCAGCCAGGTGGACATCACTGAGGGATCGCAGTGATCCACCTCCTGGGAAACACACTGAAAATGCCAGCTGTGGCAGCAGTCTTGGCAAAGGAAAGGGGTCTCACAAAGACAGCAATACCACTTGCAGCTTTTCAGTACTTAAAGGGGACTTATAAAAAAGATGGAGAGCAACTCTTTGTTCAATCAGATAATGACAAGACAATGGGGGATGGTTTTATACTAAAAGAGGGGAGATATAGATTAGAGGATAGGAAGAAATTCTTCACTCAGAAGTTGTTGAGGCACAGGAACAGGTTGCCCAGAGAGGTTGTGGATGCCCCATCCCTGGAGGTGTTCAGGACCGGGTTTGACGAGGCCCTGGACACCCTGATCTAGTGGGTGGCATCCCTGCCCATGGCAGGGGGGTTGGAACTAAGGGATCTTAAAGGTCGCTTCCAACCCAAGCCATTCTATGATTCTATGATTAGTTCAAGTGAGAATGTCCTTGTGTGACCTACAGGACACCTCAACTATTTACCTAAGAATAACCTTCATGTTTAAATTATTAGGACAAACAACATATTAAATAATGAATAGATACCTTCATGTCTTATAATACTTATCTGCATAAACACACGGAGGAGAAAAATCTGTTCTATATATGTGTGAGTGTTAAAAACCAGTGGCCATGACTGCTGCTGACTGCAGAACCTACAGAAAGCTTCAGTTAATCTAACAAACCCAACAGTTTCCTATAGAAAAAATGCATTAGCAACACAAAACTGCATAAAATTTATATCTTCATCTGTATCAGAAGCATATATTAAATATTAATGTAAATATTGAAATGTAAATAATGTAGACATTAAAAGCAGTGTACATGCAGAGAATAATTTGTTTCCTGACTGTAGGAAAATATCCATCTTGTTTAGTATTGCTGTTAGGCTTGTAAATCACTCAGCTCTGCAGCTTTGCAGAACATCATTTCAAGACTGTTGAACTTGCTGATCTCTAATGATGCAAAAGTCTGAATAGTGAGAATGCACTGTTCTTATTTTTGTAGATAATCATCAAGAAATTCTGTGTCAGAAACTGCTATTCATATCAGTTGCTGATATGCCAACAGCAAACAGCAGGTAACATTACTTCTAGATGAGAAGGTGAAATATAAAGAAATCTCCAGGTGAAGTTCTGTGGCTCATGAGTAACACTTCAGAGAGTAACTTTCTAAATGGGACATACATAACAGAAAAAAGAAAAAAAAAAGAAAAAAGAAAAAAAAAAAACATGGAAAAGAGTCATTTATTGCAGAGATTATTTTTAAAGGTCTGTGTAAGTTTGGTTCATATCATTTCTAGTCTCTTTGTCTCTATTTAGTTATTAAGAGAGAAATGTTAACCATTTGGCTAATGACAGAAAAGAATATAGCTGTATAAATGTATCACTTCTGAGCCATCGTAGTCTCAGAATGGTTTTATCAAAGGTTTATTCATATTTGACACAGTAACTACATAAAAATTCACTCCCGTAATAACTCTAAACTTTGTCAGTCTCTGTCCCAATTATAGAGAGCTTGAACCAAATTTCTTACGTACCCTTGAGCAGAAAAAATGAGGATACTGTTACAGCAAAGGGAAAGTAAATTTAAAAAATGTGAAATATCTTTTTCCTTAATCTTTAGATTAATGCAACCCATAAGATGTTCTCACTGCAAAACCAGTGCACCCAGGCAGAGTAGAGCAGAGCACGTGGTTTGTTGGCACGATATGCTGGCTCTGAATCAGGCTGTGTTCTTTAGTTTTCTCTGGAGGAAATCCAACATATCCCTGACTTGCTTAATTCATTTCATGGTTGATTAGACTGTGCATGCATGGTGATCTAATACACAGCAAACCCAATGCTATGTTCAGTCCTTCCATATAACAATTAACCATGCTGTATGGAAGGTTGTGCTCAGTGCTATGGCAATGTATATAGAAACACCTATGTTAGGTAGGTTCTTAATAGGGCTGAATTTTTTTTAATAACCCAATTTTGGTAGTAGGGTGATGGCTGGACCAGATGATCTTGAAGGTCTTTTCCAACCTTAATGATTCTATGATTTACTAGATACCTGGGGAAATTCTTGTCATTTATCTCCTTGTAACAACAACAACAACAAAATGTATATGCCAGTTTTTATGAGCACCATGGAAAAGGCAGAAGACTGTGGCTATGGCTAAAGAAGTTTTCAAGAGGCCTCTGGAAATCATAAAAAGTAAATAAACAAAACGAAACAAAACAAAACAAAACAAATAAAATAAAATAAAATAAAATGTAAGAAAACACATTTTACAGGGCTGACAATCTACAGTTGCTATAAAGTATCTTTCTGTTCTCAGGTAGATTACAAGGAATGCAAAGTCACCAACTACAAGATTAAAAAAAGACACTCCAACTGTAGAGTACAAATCATACTTTCCTTTCATTCACTTCTCCAACAGTTTGAATTTGGTTTTCAGTTACCTATTTAGATATTGCTAATGTAAACAAAGATCTTTCACACAGATGATTCAAATTCATGTACTTCCTTTGGATGGAATAAAGACTACTGTTTTACACCAGCTGATGCTCTGGCCTGACATTCAGAGCAGACACAAGTACGTACATCAAAACAAACAAGTCAAAATTTCATATGTCATGAAATTTTTCAAATTTCATATGAAATTTACAGTTTCCTGCACAACTGAGTCTAACAAAAATATACATCCCACAAGAAAATTTAAGTGGAAGAATGATAGACTGTTTAATGTTTTTGTGAAATAGTTACTCAGATGCTTTTAAAATTGAGGTAGGCTTAAAAAATGGGCTAGTGGATGAGAAGACTTAGATTATGTCGGTACATTTCCATTTTCAGTGACATTCATTGGCAAGCAGAATATAATGTAATATTTATTTAACATACAGATTGGCGTTGTTTTATTTTTGAAAAGCTCATCTTTTGGGCTTTGGTTCTGCAGAAGGACAGTGTTGTTCACTAGACTAAAGTGCTAGAAATCTGATAACAAATGGCATGAGCAGAGTTCACAGAATACTTGTAGTTTTTCTTTGATGAAATAACTTGTAAGCAATGAGATAGAACATTTTGTTCTATGATTCATAGAATAAAAGCACGTCTGCATTGCAGATGAATGAAAAGTGAAAACTAGAACAAATGTACCTGCATGGATCTCCAGCTACATCTGCTCTCCAGTGCAAAACTGGTGCATTTGGGGCTAGTTTAACTGTCTCCATAGTGCATTGTGCACTGAGAACATACAAGAGAGTCATACGAATTAGATTTCTAAAATATATATAATATCAACTTTTTCTGTCATGGCAAAGACTGCTGTTTCTCAATTACTATATTTAAGAATAGGTTAGTTCCAGGTCTTGAAAAGTACCTAGCAAGTTAAAGAAATGATTGTTTGAGTAAATGGTTGCATGTCATATTTGTTGTTTAGTATGACAAGTTTGCCATTATTATTTTCCATGTTTCAGTACATCATTTTTTCATTTTTTTTTTTAATTCAGTTTTGCAATTTTTGATCAGCCTTGCATAAACAACTCCTCCAGAACGTCCTTAAAAGAAATGTGCTCTCCACTAGATCTGAAACAAATCTGTCCCTGATAAACAAGTGGAGAGAAGAAAAAATATATATGTATTTTAAGATGAGTAATGAATAAATACTGTTAAATGCAATAGAGGCTCTAAGTTGAATTATAGCAGTGAGTCATTTTTCTGTGTTGTGGCCAAGGTTGTTTTATCAGCCTGTTCTTTTCTACCACTAAGCTGACTCCAACTGGGACTTTTCAAACCTATCTAGATTTCAACATGTACTTTACATTTCACAGAATCACAGAATGGTTGAGGTTGGAAGGGACTTCCAAAGATCATCTAGTCCAACCTCTGTGCTCAGGCAGGGTTGCTTACAGCATGTTACAGAGGGCCACATCCAGGTGGGTTTTGAATATCTCCAAAGGAGACTCCACAACCTCTCTGGGAAACCTTTTCCAGTGCTCTGTTACCCGAACTGTAAAGTTATTCCTCACATGGTGATGAAACCTCCTGTGGTTCAATTTATACCCATTATCTCTTGTCCTATCACTGGCTACCACTGAGAAGAGTTCTAAGTCCTACTTCTCTAGAAGTTCCACGTCCCTCTTGTACTGGGCAGCCCTCAATTGCACACAATACTCCAGGTTTGGCCTCATCAGAGCTGAGTAGAGGGGGAGGATCACCTCTCTCAACCTGCTGTCCACACTCCTCTTGATGCAGGCTTGGATCCTGTTGGCCTTCTTGGCCACAAGGGCACACTGCTGGTTCATAGTTAACTTGTTGTCCATCATGACCCCCAGGTCCCTCTCTGCAGAGCTGCTCTCCAGCAGGTCAGCCCCCAGCCTGTACTGGTGCTAGGGGTTATTCCTTCCTAGGTGCAGGACCCTGCTCTTGCCTTTGTTGAACATCATGAGTTTTCTCTTTGCCCAACTCTCCAGCCTGTCCAGGTCCCTCTGAATGGCCACGCAGGCCTCTGGTGTGTCCGCCACTCTGCCAAGACTTGTATTGTCCACAAATTTCAAATAAACAAGGTGTACAAGTCACTTAAACATCTTTGAAAACTACTGCCTGACTAAGATGACACTGTTTCTTAAGGAAAGCATGAATTGGCTTTACCTGGGCCAGAGAAGATCAGGAAGGGTTTGTGAGTAACAGAAGTACGAACAAGACCTCCATCTCCAGGAGCAGGAAGATAGCACGGCCTTAACTTTTCCCCGTACACCCCCAGCAGGACAACACATTTTCACAAGCAAGGAGTCTCCTCTCACCCTCAGAAGAAGGCAAGCTGATTATTGGCAGCACTGATCCAGGAATCACATCCACATACAACTCCATCACAGGGGGAAGTACTTATAGTGAATCCAGGTCCAAGCACAGTGTCAGCTCAGGTAATACAGTATGTATTTATCAGAAAAGACCTCTTTAACATTCAGTTCAGATTTAGTTTCCTGTCCCCTGCTTTTTTTATTTTTTTTTTTATTTTTTTTTACCCACACTGTTTCTTCTTATCTTCTCTGCACTTTGCTGATATATTTTTCCTCTGAAAGAGCAAATGGCTGAGACAGCTCAGCAAACTGTGCCTGGTAGCAGGGGGGCTGTAGGGGTGGCCTCTGTGAACAGAGTCCAGCAGCTGTCCCTTGTCAGATCAGAGCCAGCTCCAGCCGGCTTCAAAGGGACCCACCACTGGCCAGAGCTGAGCCAGTGGGTGATGCTGGTTGGGCCACTGGGAGAGCGGATTGAAGAAAGGGGAAAAAAAATAAAAAACAAACAAACAACAACAACAAAAAAAACCTGCTGTGCTACAGTAGCTGGGAGAGTGAGGAGTGAGAACCAGCCCTGCAGACTCCCAGGTCAGTGCAGCAGGAGGGCAGGAGGTGCTCCAGGCATGCAGCAGCAGTTCCTCTGCAGCCTGTGGAGAGGCCCCTGGTGGAGCAGGCTGTCCCCCTGCAGCCCATGGGTCCCACATGGAGCAGATCTCCACGCTGCAGCCCGTGGAGGAGCCCCCGGTGGAGCAGGTGGATGTGGCCTGGAGGAGGCTGCGGCCCGTGGAGAGCCCCCGCAGGAGCAGGCCCCGGGCCGGAGCTGCAGCCCGTGGAGAGGAGCCCATGCAGGAGCAGGGCTCTGGGGGGGGAGCTGCTGCCCACCCGTGGGGGACCCGTGCTGGAGCAGTTTGCTCCTGGGGGATGGACCCCCATGGTACGGAGCCATGTGGGAGCAGTTCTTGGAAAGCTGCTGCCTGTGGGCAGCCCCCGCAGGCTCAGTTTGGGAAGGGCAGCATCCTGTGGAAGGGACCCTGCATGGAGCAGGGGCAGAGAGTGACCGTGAAGGAGCAGCGGATACGAAGAGTTGCGGACTGACTGCAGCCCCCATTCCTTGTTCCCTTTCACTGCATGGGGGAAGAGGTGGAATAGGGTGGATGGGGTGGTTTTGGTTTGCTTTTAGCTTCTCACCACTCTAGTCTGCTAGTGATAGGCAATAAATTATATTAGTCCCCCAATGCTGAATCTCTTTTGCCTCTGACAATAATTGGTGAGTGATCTCCCTCCTTATCTCAGGCCTTCAGCACTTTCCATTGTATTTCCTTTTCCTTTGAGGAGGGGGAGTGAGAGAGTGGCTATGGTGGAGATCAGCTACAATAATACAATATTGCTTAATATGTGTTACATTTGCGATGTACTGTTCCAGGGCTGCGCTTGGAAGATACAAAATATATGTGCAAGGATAGCATGAGAGAATGCACCGATTCATGAGGAGGAGTAAGGAGGAGGACTAAAAGAATGTCCAATTTGCAAGACATCTAGATAACTGGGGCCTCTCAGACTCCAGGAACTGGATCAAACCAACCTTGCAGTTTGGACTGACACCAAGGGCTCAGAGAGCATGCGTAAGAAGAAAAGGTTAAAAAGTTCAACTCTGATGAAGACATCTTACTTCATCCTGACGACCACTCAGACGACCACCAGAGAGTAATATGCAAGCGCAGAAGGACTGAGAAGATAATTAGCATACGAAGCGGGGCTAGGCGGAGCTAGGAAATGAATATGCATAGCTGTGTTGTGAAACTTAATGCATATGTAATATTTTAGGAGATGAAAGAGAACTGAGTGAACAAATCAGACGAAGTTAGATTTGGACAGGCATGCCCCTAACTTCCGGCGCCTAATAAAAGCACCTTCATATAATCACTTTGTGGATTACATGTCTTTACGAACGCTAACAAAACCACCACACTCAGCCACAAGCAGATGGAGGGGATGTGGGCAGATGAGCACATCTCCCTTCCCTTCTAAGTGTTAATTCTCATCATCTCCTGCACAGGTATGGGCAGTCACCTTACTGTTAATTTTCAAGGAACTGTTAACTCCTAATTATTTCTATTTCTAGATCTTATGTTCTTGTATTTAATTAGACATTTAACAGCTTCTGTGCAGCAAAATAAATAAATAAATAAATAAATAATCTAACACCAGCACAGAGAGCTAAATGTTACCTGCAGATAAACCTGCAGTAGAGGGGAGGAGGACTATAAAATGATAGGAAAACACAAGGAAGCAGAACAAAATAGCTGAAAGCAGGCCACATGACAGAGGAGCCCCAGGGCTCCCATACACAGAGCAATGGACAATGCTGTGCCACCACGCAGGCACCAGACTGCTGCTGGGGAGCAGCAGGGGCTGAGCCCAATGGCAAGGCTAGTCTGGGATTTTAACACCACACACTACCATGTTGGAGAGACAAGATATACACAGCCATAAATGGTACCTCTCTTTGAAGAGCTCCGCAAGAACAAACTGATGTAGTTTACATACAAAATCTAATTAAAAATCTATCTGAATAGGATGATGAAATGGGCACCTTAATGTATGAAAGTACCCTGCTTCCCACCAGTCTTACTTTCTTGTTTCTTCACTTTTTTATCTGTGCACTCACTGCCTGTTTTTCACTTTAATTTCCACTGAATGAACTGAATGAACTGTTCTCTGTATTTCTGTTGAAGATACATGCTCCTGAAGATGGACGCAAGACATAAGATAACCTCACTACATATGTAGTACAGTTCATCTAGTTATGTTAAGCTGTCATCAATCTGGAATTTCCAAATAAATATATTGGGTAAGTACCAAAAAGCCCTTAATATCTGCCTAGGTTAAATTTCCATAAAAGGACACATCCTATCATGTCTACATGTATAATTACTTTACTTTGGGACAAATTTCTGACTCGTAGAATTGTTTCCTAAGTAAAACTGGTCAAACCTCAGAATCTCTATTTCAGAGAAAAAAATGACACATTTTGAGATTATTTTCAGCCTAAACTTGTCTGGGATGAAAAGTTATTCCACAGAGTTTGAGGAAAACTATTCCTTCACCAAAATCAAAACATTATGTTTTCATTCTAGCCACCGTAATATTAATTCACATAACAGATGGTGATTCTGGGGGGTGGTGTAGATTTTATTTTCAAAATACAAAATTAAAAATTTCCAGAGAAGTCAAATATACAACTGGATTTTTTTTTTTTCTAAATAAAACTAACTTATTTTTGCTTCTCAACTTCAGACACCTAGTCTAACATCTGCTGCTGAAGTGCTGGCCCACAGCTTCTCTTATAGTCAGTGAATAAATGGGAAATTTTAGGGCATGATTTATCTAACATAGTTGTTGGCTTTAGATTAAGTGCCTCCAGCATGGTTTTACTTACCCCTAAAAACTTGAATGGGAGGTTAGGATTATTAACTTGGCTGTAGACATCTCCATACAGCAAGACAAATATCCATGTGGTAGGCAGAGTCACTGAATATTCTTCAGGAGCATCCTGTCATTAGAAAGAGGTGAGCTTCACCTAAGGAAATGGCTGTAATAAAGCAGTGGTTTTAGCACTGTTTTTTGTCCCGCTGTCTAACTTTGGACCAATTGTTTCCATATACTTCATGTTTTGCCTAGCACTCTTTATTAATTTTCAGGGAAGAAATAGATGTGTACCTGCTTATCACTAAAACATTTAATTGGTTATCATGAACGTGCTCTGAAAAATGGGAAATAGTCTGCTGCCGTGTCCTTCAATGTTTTGTTCAATAGCTTTGTTTAATTTATGAATAAAAGAAGATTGGCCCTTTTGCCTCTACTCCTAAGAATTAATCCCGCAAATTCAATCTGGAATCTGAACGTCAAGTCAGCTTTTGACCCCACTGTAGGTCTGTACAAGATATCTGCCCCCAAAATTGCCCCTTCAGGATAGTAATATGGCTCTGATGCCTCTCTTGTGATAGAACTGACCTTAATAAAAAGTTCTGATGTCTCATTGAAGGAACAGTTGCCACAGCTTTTTCCGACAGCTGCGTTGATTCCAGGAAGTTAAGAGCATTAAACAGCAATGAGAACACTACTTGAAGCAGTTGCTGAAGGGACATCTGGCTGAACAAACAAGAAACTGCTACGGAAGAAAAATCACTTCTTCCAATCTAATCACAGAACGGCTTTAATTGGAAGGGACCTTAAAGGTCATTTGTTTTCCAACCTCGCCTGCCATAGGCAGGGACACCTCCCACCAGACCAGGTTGTCCAAAGTGCCCTCCAGCCTGGCCTTAAACACTTCCAGGTATTGGGCATCCACAGTTTCTTTGGGCAGCTTGTTCCAGTGCCTCACCACCCTCATAGGAAAGAATTTGTTCCTCATATCTAATATAAATCTACCTTCTTTAACTTTAAAGCCATTACTCCTTGTCCTATCACTCCACCCCCTGACAAAGAGTCCCTCCCCAGCTTCCTGCAAGTCCCTTTAGATACTGGAAGGCTGCTCTAAAGTCTCCCCACAACCTTCTCTTCTCCAGGCTGAACAACCCCAACTCCTTCAACCTGTCTTCGCAGGAGAGGTGCTCCAGCCCTTTGATCATCCTTGTGGCCCTCCTGTGGACTCAGTTTAATAGGCCCATGTCCTTCTTGTGAGGGCGGCCCCAGAGCTGAATTCATGACTCCAGGTGGGGGTCTCATGAAAACAGTGGAGGGGAGCAATCACCTCCCTCAACGTGCTGGCCAGGCTTCTTTTGATGCAGCTCAGGACATGGTTGGTTTTCTGGGCAGAAAGTACTTGTTGTCAGCAATAGAATAGTTCATTTGGAATGAACCTTCAAAGCCCAACTGCCTGACCACTTCAGCACTAACCAAAAATTAAAGCATGTTATTGAGGGCATTATCCAAAGCTCGTGTTCAATTTCTCATACACCACCATCCCCAGTCCATTTCATCAGGGCTGCTCTCAATCCATTCTCCACACAGCCTGTATTTGTGCTCAGGATTGCCCTGACACAGCTGCAGCCTCCTGCACTTGGCCTTGTTGAACTTCATGATTCTTGCATGGTTCCACCTCTCAAGCCTGTCCAGGTCCCTCTGGATGACATCTCTTCCCTCCAAAGCGTCAAGGAGAGGCATTCATTTGTCCAGCACCTCCATCTACCTGTCCATTAAGAAGGGATAGCACATCTTTCTCCAGAGGTACTACAAGATTTAAAGATAAGTTTGGAAAACACTTTGATAATACTCACTTTGCATTGCTGAAGCGTGCTCAGATTGTTTTGGTCTGCAGAAATTTTGCAGCCTCCAGGCAGAGGCTGTGTGTTACTGCTGCAGGAAGGGAGGAATGCTCTGTGCCATGGCAAGCTGTCATGTGGCTCTGCAAGTCAGAGCCTGCCTGGTCTTTGTTTTGGTGAGGTAACAGTTGCAGATATGGATGATCTGAATATCTGAATAAACACCTCTGTAGGCATTTGTATGAGCAACCTTGTTGTTTCCTTAAAGTTCTTTGAGCTATGAGTACAACCCCTGAGTAACATTGACCTAAATGCATTTGGATTGCAGCAGGGTAGGTGAGCTGCCTCTCTGTAATGCTCTTGGCTGCCTTCCACATTAGGAAGGCAGATTCCCAAAGTGCAGGTGTTTGCCACAGCAGGTAGGACGGGGAGCAACGACACTTATGAGGCATTTAAAATCTGCAATTTCACTGCCCAGGGGAATGGGCAGGCAATATTCACCCCCCAAATCTGCAGGTTTTCAGTCACCTTTCTCTTCTTTCTCAGTGTTTTACAAATCATACAAGGCATATGCATATTTTGCCTTTCCCCTCTAATGTTTTAATCTATCCCTATCTTATATGAAGGATATGCCATTGGATATTTTACCATATACTTTAGAATTTTGCAATCATATTTCCTGTGAATTCCTATTGTCCTCCTTTCACTACATACAGTGATGACAGCTTGTCCTCCACATTAAGCCAGGATGTTCAAGGCCCTGCCCAAAGAACAGCAAGGTCTCTGTGCCATGTTTGAGCACAATAGGAGAATAAAGATTTTAGAAAGTGTTATAGTAAATTATATATAATACATTGTACACTCAGAAAACTCAGAACTTACAAAAGTTCAGGTAAGAGTATTACGCTAAGTATAATGGGATAATTTTTTTAATCTCACTGGTAAATAAAACTTTGAATTAGGACAGCCTTGTGTTTTGAGTATTCTAATAATCTCCTTTTTTCAGTGATTTATTTTTTTTCAGTGTTTATACACAGTCCGACACTTGAAAAATATTCTGATGCATGTGCTTTAAGACACATTCTCTGTGCAAGCCTATGGTCTAGCACATTTTTATCTAGTAATATCAGGAAACCCAAATGTACCAACAGAAAAGATTGTGTGTTACAGACTACTTTGAAATTGAACAGAGGTGAAAAAGTCATTTGTCATTTTTCAGTGCCAGTACATAATCACAACTGTGGTTAGTAATACATATTAAATTACAGTACTAAAGTCCTACCTGTCCAGCAGAAAACATCTTTCTGATGGGAAGTCAATGTTATTTAGTGAACTCATTTTGAAGAGAAGAAAATACTCTAATGAATGAAAGTAGCCAAGGACTCAGGAACATATGAAAGTGCTTTCTTACAGCAATTCAGGACCAGTTTCACAGGACAAATGTGAGCAATACTCATGACAGGGACTGAATTTCTACAAGTCATAGCAGCACAAAGGCAATTAGATATGTAAAGACAAAAAAAAATATATCTTCTGTTATTGAGACATGAATTATGTTGCAGAATAGAATGCAACATCCATTTTGTCCATTTACACATAGGAGGAAGATTATGACTTTGCTCACAATTCTCATTTCACATGTCAGCAATGCAGATCAAATTACAAGCCAACACTTCAAAGCAGTAGGAAAGGTTGCCTTGTTTGCAAATATAATGGGTTTAATCTGTACACGTGGCTGCTTCTGTATATACAGTAGCTGATAGTAGATAGCTTTTATTTGTCCTCACTGGCAGTACATTGTCATTTAAAGATCATACCATCATCCGTTTAAGCTATGTAATAGACTAATAAGAGATGTATTTACTTATCAGCCAGCATCACTAAAATCAACAGCAGACACTTTATAGAAAGAAACTAAAAACTACCTAATACTCTTTGTCGATCACTTATGAAAATAACTGACTTTAAAAAAAAAAAAAAAAAGAATGGGGGACTAGACTGGGGCTTTCCTTTTTGTGCTCTAAGAGTTCAACCCACCTGAGAGGTGGATGAGTTAAATAAAACTGCAGAGATACCGCTATATTTTATTTTAAAAATAAATAAATTAAGGCCCTGAGAAAGATCTAGGTCTTTCCGTGCAACTGCCTGCTGGAGAGCTTACAAACTATATAAAAGAAAGAGGGAGAGAAGCAAATGATGATCACTGCAGGACACATGGGATTATATCTCCAGAGCCTTGTGCTTTATCAGCTATGCCACTGGGCCTCTTGCTGTGCAAGAAGAGCACTACTTAACCAGATAACACAGGCATTCAGAAGGAGGATATCATAGCTGCTTTCAGGAAGACAAAATAAAAGTTGTGCTCTACTCTTGAGGAAAGTGAGGGGCATGTGGAAGGTAATTAGTTTTTACAGACCAATCCCTTTTCTTTTTTGTCAAAGGCAGTGCTTTTCCAGCACTGGAATAAGCACTTGCTCTCAGCATCCAGGCTTGCTTCTTTCAATGCTTTCAGGAGCTCCTAAAGGGTGTTCCTTTAAGGTTTCAGGTCTCCAGCCTGTTTCAGCTCTTTCTACCAACTAATGCCTACAGCCCATGATCCACCAGAGCAAGAGTGACTTAGTCCCAGGGGATAGTCTGCTAGCTGTCACGGAGTGAAGGAGAGCATGAACCAAAAGCAGATAGCCTTGATAAAATGTCATTAATTCAGAACAAAATCATCATAGGGAAAACTCCTCAGATAACCTGTGAAGAACTAGGGATTGTTACCACTCAAATTCTGCAAGACTTGTAAGCCGGAGGCATCTCAGCCCATCTTTACAGAGTCTCTTCTTTCGTTATGCCCTTTTCACTTCCAAAATGAGTGAGTGATTCCTCTCCTTCAGCTACAAGTGTCTGATCTCCCTCAATTGCAACAAAACGAAGAAAAACGGTAAAATCAGGCAATACCTCCTTTCCTTGCTGGAGTGCAACTTAAGATGAGCCATTTGCCTTGTTTCAGCACCAAGGCTTTGCATTAAATGACTACCTCAAGTTGTGAGCTTCTGCAAGAAATATCCATGGTCTAAGTTACTTAGATATACGTAACATCCCATAATGCCAATACAGTTTTGGATATGCCACTTAGCAAAATTGCTATAAAGGTTTAATTAATTGAAAAAAAAAAAAAAGATAAGAAATAGTTCTCAGTAGATGAGAAATCTGTCTCTGGTCTTTGCGCAGAAACTGTAAAAGAGATTAAAAAACCAAGCTGTTCTAACTGAGGCTGCAGCTTTAAGGAGCTCCTCAGTGACAGATGGTAGAGAAATATAGAACCATTACACTTGCTACATCCCCAATCTGATCTGAAATTTAAATAACCTGACTCATTAAAGGATAATGCATATGCACTTATACAATGTTTAAAAAAAAATGCACAAAACAATCTAAATCAACAAGCACAATTTTAATGCTTACTGTTAAACGGTAACAGGTCATTAAAGAGTATCAGCTTTGGCGGAGAGTAGTATTTCTCAGATAATGGTGACAGCAACAGGGGGTTGTCACCAGCACAAGAACTCTCTGCTAAAACACTGAAAATGTATAGTTACTGCCAGAAATCATGTCCTCTAAATGATACAAGGCATATCCAGAAGAGTGTTATTTCCAAAAGCTGCAGGAATAAATACCTGAAATTTCTTGCTCTTTAATATGTTTAGGTAACACAGTACCCATACATTGCAGCAGCTGAATCTGATAACTGCCATTACAAAAAAACAAACAAACAAACAAACAAAAAAGAAGACATCTTACTAGTCCCATACTAAACAACTGTTTAATTCCAACCTATCTTTGCTCCTCTTCCCCTCCTACCCGGCATTAGTAAATTATTTTAATTTAATAAGGCCTTGAGAGTGTTGTTATGTATGTACACTTTAATGCACTATGGGAGACAGTAGCATTTACAATAAATGTCGTTTAGATAACTGGAAAAACTTAGACATTAAGAGACACAGCTCAAGTCAATGTGACATAATTTATTCTTGACACCAACTGCGATGAACAGGATTTTCAGGGCAGGGGAATCATCAGACAGTAACTTGATATCCAGATGTTGATTTTATTTTGTTTTGTGAAAGTGCAGCAACTTTACTGTGGTGAACCAGGGAAGAACGGATAGAGTCTTACAGCACAACAGAAATGTTAAATGCAGGGAGTTAAATAATGAAGTAAAATTACACCGGGTCCAAGTGGAGGTGGCCAGGCTCCTTACAAGGCCAAGAACATGGAGAAGTGAAAGGAGATGGAAAACAGACCCATGGTTATGTCATTTAACTGTGATAAATGTATCTGAAGCAGACCTAACAATCAGGGCAGAGATATTTTCCTGAAGACATTTTCTCAAAACCACTTAATAAAATTCTGTGCACATTAAAATAATAACAAGCAACAATCAGTATTAAAAAAGCAACATCCTTCTGATTCAAGAGTCTAATCTAACTGTTTAGTTCTTTACTACTTCTAGTCCCCAAGGCACTGTGTCTTGTTATTACAACATCAGAGGAAAGTGATATTACGGAAAAGTCATTTATGTTGTAGGTTGGCAGCTGGAGAAAGGAACAAAAGAGAAAAGAGTTTTAAAAATGCACTAGTTAGTACAAATGTATAGGAAATATGGAGCATAGTCCACTTCAATTTCATCTGGATTCTGTATTTCAGCTGAACTACAACCACTTATCATTGCTGATAGATTTCTCCAACCTAATTCTGTTTTCTAGAGGGTGTGTGTGTGTGTGTATGGGGGTGAGGGGGTGGTGGAGAAGGGTTGGTATTTTACTTAGCATTTAACATGGTTGATATGGAAAAATGTTAGATAATATGCAACACAGCAGCACAAGCCATAGCTGTCCACTTACTGGGAGAGGAGTCAGAGTGGGCCCTGCTGGCCTCAACTTACCCTTGCAGGCTGCAGAAATGTATTCCATACTAGAGGTCTGCTGGGATCCCTGCAAAAGAGAAATTTGCCAACACAGCAGAAAAATTGTATTTTGCTTATGTAATTACATTTTTTTTTCCCTATTCTTTTCTTTTGATATAAAAAGAAAGCCCAAGTTGAAGGTATACTTATACATAGGCTACCAGATTTAGCTCTGCTTTTATTCACCCTGGCAAGTTCACCTTTGGAGGTCATTGGAAGCTTTGTGGCATCCAGACAACAAAACTCTTTTCTAATCCTTACCTGAATTAGCAGCCAGGAAAAGCAAGTCAGAGGTGTGGTTCTTGTGACAGATGGCAAAGAGATAAAGTCATAGGCTGCAGGTGCCCGGTGAGCCAGGTAAATCTTGAGCTTCCACAAACCTGCAGCCTCCTGCACTCATACATACCAGCTGGAGGAGAAGTCAGTGTGCCAGAGGAGCCCATCAGTGAGCAAGCAGGTACCTCAACTGTTCCAAGCAGGATTAGACGATTGATAAACCAAATTGTAAGTGTCCCCTACATAGAGGTATGGTAGAATGCACTTCATCCTGAAACAGGGAAGGAGGAGAGCATCTTTATTCTTACTTCAGAAAATATTACATATTACTATTCTTTCACTACTCTGCAGCATCTGTGGTAATCACAAGCACAAATAATGCATTTCAATTGTTCTTCCAAAAGCATATGTCCTTTTGGAGGTTATTTAATAAGTGAGGTTTTTTGGTTCTTTTTAGTACAAGCCAGCTAAGGCAAGGCCTCTAAGTACCTAGCTTTCAGCCTGCTGCATTTATGTGCATGGAAGGGAAAAAGGTTCCCAACTTAAAAGGTTTTAAAAGTGATTCATGGCAAACATAGGGCTATTTTGCATCTAGACACACCCATTTTTCTTTTTCCAAGTGTTTAATCAGAGCTATCCTGTTAAGTTTCTGAATTCTGAAGGAAAAAAAATAGAATTAGCATATACTTAAGCTCTTCTGAAACTCCCATTCCCTGTCTGGAATATATAGTCGAGGGCTGGCAGTAGTCTTGATGCATGATCCAGGTGTTAGGATGCTATTTTTATGGCAGTATAGATAAGACTATGACAGCAATTGGTTGTTATCATTATCAATATACTATATAAACAAAAGACGGGAGGAAACTTTAAAACTGCTACCAGAAAAAGCATTGAACACATTGGACTGTCAATGTGAAATTCTTCTTGTCTTTCATGCACTATTTCTTCCAGGAGGGAAAAAAAAAAAAAAAAAAGAGTAATTTCATGATTTGTTGTGATTTTGGGAATCCTAATTTTATCAAATCAAAATCTATTGATACTTTTCTATCACAGATAGGGGGAGGCAAGGAACATGTGCTGCAAATCAAGCTTCTGCTGTTCAAAACTTTGGATTTTAAAGTACATAGGTACATTTAGTAACTTGGGTATTACAAAATGGCAAGTAGGTGCAACCATGTGCAAGTATAAAGACAGATGGAAGTGGAACTTCTTTGGGTTTCTTTTCACATGTAGAGGGTTGCTTTGTTTTCCATAGTATTTTTTCTGTCTAAGGCCAGGCCATGTTTCTCCAAACAAACACAAAACAAATAAAACCAATGATTAACAAAACTCTCCTCTTGGTTTCCCCATTCTCACACAGATCTTCAGAATCCAAAATTACCACAATGTCACTGAAGTGTAGCTGCTGGAATGCTGTAAAGAAACCAGACACAACACAGGCTCTGAAGGGATGTTAGAGGATAAATAAGAGTCATTATACAAGAGAGTATTACACAAGAGTCATTATATACAAGAGAGTAGACAGAGAACTTTCCTTGATGTTTATATTCAATAACAGGACTGCCCAGGTTGAATCTCTATATATTCAACATCCGTGCTGAAATAGGACCTGACAGTCATCATGAATATGTATGTACACCAAATATGGTGTACTTCCAGTCATTAGCTTGTTAATGGATTAAAGCATGAATATCTACAGTTTTATTTGGTTAGTCATTGTAAAGTCAGCATTTTATAGGAAACTTTCTTAAACTTTCAGTGAGATGCTCATGACCTCTTGACCAATTTTATTGACTGTCACTGCAGCCCAGCAATATCCAGAAAATGTCTATCAGGTCGTGTATGACAGCATGAGCTAGCAGTGAAGGTTGGGGGAAGTTTCAACAGTAAACACAGACCTTGATCACCACCTTCCATGTTATGCAGTGTTTGAAATTCTTGGGACAGTTTAACCTCTTTTATATATAGGGGCCAACAGCACTGTGAGGATTTTGGACTGAAATTATTTCTCATTCACTTAATTCTCTCTTCTGCTTTTAGACAACTACATAACACCTTTCTCCTGATAAACAGTTCAAATTAAATGTGTTGATCCACTAGAAGCCATTTCAGACCTTAGCAATTACAAATCTTTGAATTTCTGAGTTTATTCATGACCAATTAATACCTATTTGCTGTTTCAGCATTTTCTTTCACATTTGATTCCCTCTCCATTGTTTACCCTCCTGCTAAGTTTGTTGATCTTTCTAACCCTTTCAGTCTGCCTCCTTATTGGTGAAGTGAAGACAAGATCTTCTCATCCTATTTGACCTGGAAGTTTTTCTCTGTACATTCTTCAGTTTGAGTTTGTCTTCCCTACGATTTGGTGATCAGAGCTGCATGTTGGATCATTGAGATTTCAACAGTGACTTTCATCAGTGACAAAACACACAAATATCTTCTTATATGTCCTGGATAATAATTATATTATTATATTAAATTTACATATTATATATTATTATTATATTATATTGATAATATAATTGTATATTATTATATTAAAGTTATATTTTATATATATATATATATACCTGAAAACATAGGTGTATTTTAAATAACTATATTACCTTGCCGACCATAATAGGATCAACTACTAACTTGGATGTTCTCTTCTCTGCCATTTTTAGTCCAGGATCTCCACTCCTGCAGCAAAAGTTTTGATAAGCATTCAAATACAAGCTCTTAATTTCTCCTCAAGAGCACATACTATTCAAATCCCCTGTGAACTGACAATGCCTACCAACACTGCACCACCTGCAGATTTTATCAGTGTATACCCATTTGTACGACAATGAAGATAATAATTCTGTCAATCTGAACAAATCATTGAGGAAGTTTACCAGCCCCTTTTTGTTCTAACATAACAGTCCTTGTTTTGTTACAACCTAATGTGCATATACTTATAACCATTGTCCCTAAAACTTAGGTTCAAATTTTTACTTCTTGATTTAAATAAATAAAGTCCATTGGATTTTGTTTTTAATAATTTAAAAATATTATTCAAACCCAACCACTTTCTTAATATTTTGCCAAATTGTCGGAGTGCTAGTGCTGAAAGACCTTGTTCTGCATAGCTGTAATGAATGCAAAGCTCCACAATATTTGCAAACATAGGACTTTGAGCTGTTGGTGTATCTCTGGAAATTGCCAAACAGTTACTGTAAAGCTTAAGTAAAACTTTTAAAGGTTTTATGGACCAGTGATTACCATTACATTGACCATAATGTCAATGTATTTTGAATGCAAATATCTATCAATGCCTTACTTCAGCCACATAATAGTTACTAGCATAGATATGGTGGTAAAAATTAGGTAAATTTTGACATACCAACAACTGGATGTCACCAGCTGAGTGACAACAAAGGCTAATATTTCTGATAGTCTATATACATCTGTTGTGTGCATCTGCTGGATTTACTGTTTCATGACCTCAGAGAATCTCTAATTAGATTCTCTTTATGACAATCTTTCCCCTTATTTTCATGATTTAATAAAGACCAGTTAATTCCATTCAAGAAGAAAAAAAAAATCCCTCTTCTCCTGCAACTGCTGTTCTACCTATCAAGCTGTAGAATGCCAACATCCCCTTTGAAAAGCAAATTCTACTAACCTACCTGCCTGCCTGCCATCAGGGATTATGCTTGTCTTTTATGTTAAACATACATGTTTAGCTTTTTCACAATACAATGAATCTAAAAGAATCTCTCAAAATAAATAGAAATATCTGATTTTTCTTAAAGCTATTCATATTTTTTCCTTAAATATTGATAACTACCCATGCAGCGAATCTGCAATACTATTCCTCTGTTATCACCTAGCTTATTTATTTTTACCCATGCAGTGGATCTGCAATACTATTCCTCTGTTATCACCTAGCTTATTTATTTTCTTTTATGTATTTTTTTTCTAATTATGATAAACTCCCTGTTTTTAGAATACTGACAGTACTACAGCATTTTTAATCAGGTCATAAACTGAAGCATACCATATGCAACGATTCAATGTAGAAGTGGTCAGATCCATAATGCATCTTTACCAGAAAATGTTAGGTGGTGCATATAACCTGTACCTTCTTTAAAATACATATTGTAACCTGGATTTTTAATGCAATGTTACCCAGAGAAACTAAAGTTCTATTTCTTAAAACCTGAACAATAAACCTGCAAAATGCATTTCATTTATTCTATTAAGCACCAGCACTCTGCGAAACTCAAAGCAATTCTCTTGACTCTGTCAATCACATACTTTATATTCATAATCACAGTTATTTCAGCTGCTAACAAAAGTGATTTGCAAATGTTTTTCAAATAAAATTGTTCATTTGCTTTGCCTTCCTGTGCATGCTTATCACAGTCTATGATCTTGTAAGTTTGAACTACTGGCAGTTGTGAAAAAGAAAGTCAACAACATCAGGGGTACTTGTATTACTTTTTTTTTTTTTTTTCCACACTCCCTCACATTTAGTAAGCTTGTCAGATACAAATTACACTATACAGAACTGAACACACACAAAGGTCCAGATGTAGCCCAGTACTACTTACTCATTGCAAGTCACAGTGGAAGAGTACTGCTCATAGCCTGATTCTTGTATCATTGTTTTCCTTCAAAATATTCTATAGGTACACAAAGATAAGCAATATATCCATTTATGCATGGACAAAAAGGGAGTAAATGAATGACCTGATAAATAACCATCATTTATCAAAAATACAGGACACAAAGTTGTTGCTGCAAGATGTTATTTGTTAATACAGAAAAGAACTCGTGTTCCTTTCCAGAAAGTACTTTATAAGCTTTTGATATTTCAATTCTGACAGATTTCAGTAAAAATCTGACCGTAAAATGTGGATTTTTTCAAATTCATTTTTCTTTTGATAACACAATGGAAGTACAAAGGGAATTGCTCATAGATAGAAACCAAGGGATGAGCTTGTATTCTGACCCATCTGGTTCATCTTTAATAATGTTGTTCACTAATTGTTAATCAGTTACAATATAAAGCAGGATGATTCTATGTTTATATGTTTTTTCAATAAGAATGCACAATTTATAAAATCAACCAACCAAAGAGCTATATAAGGGGAACATGCACCAGTCTCTTCACTACCTCTGACACCCTTCCCCTGCAGCTGAAGAATTCCGTCACAGAGGAGGGATTTGCTCTGGTGTCACTGAGGACACACAACAGAGGTAACAGGCTTGCAGGAGTGCAACTGAGGACAGATTTTGGCCTGCAGAATCTTTCTTACTGGTCATGTAATCTGTGATGGAAAGATCCTAGTCTGGCTCTGACAGACTGCACCGGTTTGTCAAGGTTGCCAGCTAAGGAAATAAAAACCTTGTTTATTGTAACCTGGGCACATTTGATAAGGATTGATTGAGACATAATAAACAGAGAAACCAGAGTATAATGTTTAGAAGCTCTTTCTGTTCAAATAGAACTACACTTCAAAGAAGCATTTGGGGCTTATAGCCTCTTCTGTCTTCCACTCATCCACAGTAAACATTTTAATTTACATGCCCAGATTTTAATTGGTACAGCATGTGGAATTAATAGAAACCATTATCAGCTAAATCAGCATGACCCTTCTGTGAATTAAAATATGTCACAGATTTAGAACATTAAATGAGGGAATGCAGCTCTCTAACCTCTAAATCCAACAATTCTGTGCAAACCAAGAGCACGCTCAGTACACTGGCGTTGAGTTACTGGCTTTGAAATAAGTTTAAAAAATTAAGGAAGAAACAAAGCTGCTGGTGGGTGTATTTTTAATGCTTTTTCAGCTGCTCTTCCCACAAAAAAAACTACTCAAGAGAACAAAAGAAACTAATATTTTAGGATCCCAAGAGGTTTGAAAAGAATAAATGAAAAGCAGTTATTGATAGAATTGGCAGCAAATAAGTAAATAATAATAATAATGACTGGAGCAGAAAGTAAGGGATTGTTTCTGATTAATATAAGATGCCAAAAATTATAATAACATGTTTCCACCCAAGGAAGGGCTTGAAATATCAGTATTGAGGTTTTAGGGTGGTTTTGAATAAGTGGAGAACAAAACATTTTAAGACCTCATTTGGGAAATTTCCTGCTAGCCTGTCTTATATAACTAATAAGAGGATTATATACTTCAAAGCCGGATTTTATCATCCTACTGTGCTGACCAGGGCCATCAGTTCAATAGTTTGGCTGATAAACTTGATTTAGATGTCAGAGACAGACCTTTTCACAATAGAAAGCAGTTTTGTATCATGAAAAATTTGTAATTCAAATAACCAACAACAGGAATTTGCAAGATATGATAATGAGGAATTCAACAGCTAACTGAACTTTAGATTCCCGTGAACAGTGGAAACATTCCAGACTAACATTATTAAAAAGCCAAGAGGCTACGAAAAAAAGGATGATAGTATTATGCATCATCTTATGAAAGCCATGATTATGATATGCAGTTTCCAGTTGCAGGTCTCCACATGCAAATTCTACCTGAAAATAATCTGTCTACTAAATAATTTCCTGTCCCTTAGAAAACACCTTTTCCCATTGCATGGAAGAAACATCCATCTGTCTAGAAAAATGAAAATATACTTGCAACTACAGAAGCACAACCTCAGATATAATAAATATTTTATAAGTATGTAAGGGTATGAGATCTACACAGCATTAAAGATTTTTTTTTTTGAAAAAAAAATTTGATACTTAACAGAGATTTATTTTTCAGTTAGTTGTTCATTCAGATAAGAGGAGATAAAATAACCACATTCATATCTACCATTTCCATAGAGCAGGTGCTTTCCAAAACCATGGCTTTAAGTGCTCTTGGATGAGCCTGGCATTGAACTTATCCTGCACAGGTGCCCTGAGCAGTGTACTTCCACATAAATGTTATTCAGATTATTCCTTTTGCAGTATTAGTCAATCTCAGATCCACAATGTAGGTGCACTCAGCTCTGATATTTTGTCTACAAACTGCTCTCCCCTGAGCAGCTATGGCTAACCTGTGTCATTCAAGACAGTTGCAACAGTGAAGAAGCTGTAGTCCAAATCTTCAGCTATGGAATAAAACAAACTGTCAATCTATTCAGGCCAATATTATTATGTGTCTCACTTGCACGCAAGACAGTGACTGAGATGTTATCATGCCCTGGAGCTCTCCCACTTTCCGACAGGGAGAAAGGTGATGAGGCTTACAGCCAGGCAAAGACTTTGGTCCATGACTTAAAAGGTCAAGCACAGAACTTCTCATCCCTTATATTTAAAAAAGTGATTTCAACCTATCTGAAGCCTGGGTTTACATCTTACATTTTAATGTTTCATCTTACATTTATTACATCTTACATTTGTTTCATTTGTTTCATCTTACATAATGTTACATCTTACATTTTAATGTTTCAAATGTTAAAAAAAAAAAAAAAGATATTCAAGATATTCTCCATATTCTCCTTCTTTGAAGTTTGATTAAATAATGGTTTTAAAAATTAAACTAATTAGATTCAGGAGATTTCAGACTCATTCAGTATCACAGTAACAGGCCTCCTACTTCCTTTCTACATATGTCCTACCATAGGCACGATAGGCAAGATCCCAGTCAAATTTGCACATTGAATGGCTAGAGGCTATCTCATTATTACACTTAAATGGTAGTCACCTGTGAGAGCACGAAATCTAAATTTAGCTCAGGAGGTGTTTGTGCTAATGCCTGAAAGCTTCTGGTGCTAGACGATTTTTATTTGTTTATTTATTTTTCTTTATATATATATTTACATTTATTTTTCTCCTTTCTAGTTAACCAGTACAAATTATCCATTTTTACTTTGGAAAAGTAAGTACCTTGATAGCAAGGTAAATTTGCCAAGGTCAGTACTGTAAGCCTAGCAGGCTTTCAACCTGGTGAGCTTCTTAAAATGCCAGTTTCCCAGTATTCACAGAGTTTATATCTCTAGTTAGATCATACTCATGACTTTTCCTGAGGCCAAAAGTGCATTTATTTACTTATAGCAGAAAAGCAAAACTTTAAGAAGGTAACAAGTGATGTGTGCAGGACAACTTCCAAGTAAATGTCATTCAAAAGCTAAAAAGAAAAGGGCTCTTCACAGCATAAAATATGATTGAGTTGTTAGGACCTAGCTGTCACAGTGTCAATGGCATTGACAATTAACTGTGATTGCTGAAGACTGAGAATCACGAGGAAGAATCATTTACAACTGGTCTGGTTTCTTATAGTTTTCCCTAACTGCTTTCTTCTGAGCACCTTAAGTGAGAGGATATAGGCTAAGTAGGCTACTGTTCTGTTCAGTATTGCATGATCAGTTATAAGAGTATTAATTTTGCTAACTAGTTTCCATGTACTTCACAGATGCATAATAGTACCAACTACTCCAAAAGGATAAGGTTTCATAAAGGATAAAAAGGGATTCAAAAAATTCTGTGCATTCCTACATACAGTGAAAAAAATAGTCATCAGGAATATTCATCCACTTGTATGTTGCATTGGGTACAACCAGCAACTAAATATTGACTACCTAGATTTCATTTTACAACAGCTGTTGCAGTTATTTCTGAGAACAAAATGCAGATTTGAATATTTGCAGGAGGATGCTGAACTCTACTGTGCAAAAACATAATAAGGGTCTGATACTAACACCAAATGGATTTCAGATCTCAGTTCTCAGAATCCCACAGAGGCAAGCCAAATCATGTCACAGGGCACAAGATTCAAAGCCTCTCACATGTGCTGGTGGAAGTAGTGGGAGAAACGTCACCACTCTAAAGGAGAATAGTTCTACACAACAAAGCAGGAGAAGGGACTACAGGCTTTCATGTTCACAGATGCTTGCTAACCAGGGACTAGCTAGCAGACTGCCCTTCACCACTGCCAGGATGCCCATGGTGCAGCTTTACACTTCTTGCATGGCCCTTCTATAAATAAACTTAATTGTCTATAGCTTTAATTTGTGAAGGTCTCTTTCTAAATGTTGGGTGGGAAGGAGCCCCAGGCTGTTGCACCATGAACTCCCCTACTCCCTTGCCAAATACTCCTAACATGGTCCCCAGGTACAACATCACTCATACATGAAGTCTGTGCTCAGTCAGGCCCAGGCATCAAAGTGAATAAATTCACCCTACAAGCCTGTGATTCCTGTTTCTTGGTTGTTAGTGCTGTTAAAGATAGAAATTAAGTTCCCTCACTTGGGTGAACATTGTGATTCATACCTGGCCCAGCTGGCCAGAGTCACTGAGGATAATATTTAAATTTCATCTCTGCTCCACTGTATCAGTGTCACCTTCACATGGTAAATGAGAAGCTGTCCTGCTAATTATCTTTTAGCAACTTATATGCCAGACACCCTATCACAGACTGTCAAATTCCTCATCTTCTCAGAAAGAGTGAAAAGGAGGAAAGGATCACAAATCATGGGCTAGGACACTTCCAACTATTGATTAAAAAATTAAATTTAAAATTACATCTTTTTTACCTGTAGCTAGAGTCCTGCAAATTGCAGTTATGTCAGAAGATTAGCAAGATAGTCATGGCTTAGGCTGGGATGGATATATCTGGAGCATCACATAAATGTCTAAGCTTTGGCATAGAACTTAAGGGGAAGCACTGAGCAGAATTCCCAATGATTTCTTTAAAAACATGGCTTGCTTTAGGCATGGGCATGGTACGTGATTGCCTATAAAAGCATGCCCAACCTGGAAGTAGAAATAACCCTAAAATCAACAGCTATCCTCTGCTGCCTGCCCACAGCAAGAGTTTCCCTTTATGTTCAGGGCAGCAAATTAAAATCTGAAGAGCTGTGAGCCAACTGGCCCTTGTGTGAATATAGTGAAGAACCAAATCAATTTAGCCAAATTGTTTCTGCAGAGCATATAATTAGGGTTTTGGTTTTATTATTGCTTGCTTTTTCTTTTTTTCACTCTATGAAAGAGATCATATTTGATGAAGAACTTTTGTCTTTGGCTTGGAGTAACACACTTTTTCATGTAGTTCCTCTTTGTAACTGAAATGAGCTATTAATGTAAGGCCGAAGAAAAACTATATAATGCATATTTTAAATGTATACCAGTCTACAGTCTTATTCTAAAGAATTAAGTGTCCATCTATGTTGTCATAACAGGAACATGGTTAAGAATACAGAGTTTTTTCTTCTGTTTTGTACTACTTAGAAACACTAATGGATAATGTCACTCCGGTCTTCAAGAAGGGCAAGAAAGAGGATCCGGGAAACTACAGGCCAGTCAGTCTCACCTCTGTCCCTGGAAAGGTGTTGGAACAGCTTGTTCTGGATGCCATCTCCAAGCAATTGGAAGAGAAGAAGGTTATGAGGAGTAGTCAGCATGGATTCACCAAGGGGAAGTCGTGCTCGACCAACCTCATTGCCTTCTATGATGGCATCACCAGCTGGGTAGATGAGGGGAGAGAAGTGGATGTCATCTACCTTGACTTTAGCAAGGCTTTTGATACTGTCTCCCATGACATCCTGCTGGCAAAGCTGAGAAAGTGTGGGATAGATGAGTGGACAATAAGGTGGGTTGAGAACTGGCTGACTGGCTGAGCTCAGAGCGTGGTGATTGGCGGCGCAGAGTCCGGCTGGAGACCTGTAAGTAGCGGTGTTCCCCAAGGGTCGGTGCTGGGTCCGGTCCTGTTCAACATCTTCATCGACGACCTTGATGAGGGAATAGTGTCTGCCCTCAGCAAGTACAGCAATGACACAAAGCTGGGAGGAGTGGCTGACATGCCAGAAGGCTGTGCTGCCATTCAGTGAGACCTGGACAGGCTGGAGAGATGGGCAGGAAGAAACCAAATGAGGTTTAATAATAGCAAGTGTAGAGTCCTGCACCTGGGAAGGAACAACTGCACGTATCAGTACAGGCTGGGGGGCGACCTGCTGGAGAGGAGCTCTGGGGAGAAGGACCTGGGGGTCCTGGTGGATGACAGGTTGACCATGAGCCAGTAGTGTGCCCTGGTGGCCAAGAGGGCCAATGGGATCCTGGCGTGCATTAAAAGAAGTGTGGCCAGCAGGTCAAGGGAGGTGATCCTCCCCCTCTACTCTGCCCTGGTCAGGCCTCACCTGGAGTACAGTATCCAGTTCTGGGCTCCCCGGTACAAAAAAGACAGGGATCTCCTGGAAAGAGTCCAGCGGAGGGCCACAAAGATGATACGAGGCCTGGAGCATCTTCCCCATGAGGAAAGGCTGAGAGACCTGGGTCTGTTCAGCGTGGAGAAAAGAAGACTGAGAGGGGATCTTATCAATGTTTATAAATACCTGAAGTGTGGGAGACAGAAGGATTTGGCCAACCTCTTTTCAGTGGTTTGTGGGGACAGGACAAGGGGTAATGGCCACAAAATGGAGCACAGGAAGTTCCGCACCAGCATGTGAAAGATCTTCTTCACAGTGAGGGTGACGGAGCACTGGAACAGGCTGCCCAGGGAGGTTGTGGAGTCTCCTTCTCTGGAGATATTCAAGGCCCGTCTGGACGCCTACCTGGGCAGCCTGCTGTAGGGAACCTGCTTTGGCAGGGGGGTTGGACCCGATGATCTCTCGAGGTCCCTTCCAACCCCTACAATTCTGTGATTCTGTGATAATTTCATCTGGAGTGCGCCATAAAGGTTTGGGCACCATGTATTAGAAAAGCTAAAAGAGAATGTAAAGAAGGTTAGCAACAACTAAGAGGCTGGAAATACATGACAGCCAAAAAGGGATTCAGGCTTCTCTAGTTTTCAAAAGACTGAGGTGGAGTATAACAACAGAGTTCAAACCTGGAGGAAAGTGGAATAAAGAAAAGGAGATCAATTTGCTTGCAAGCCAACCAAAGATCAGGCAAGGAGCAACCACTATAATTTCAAATAATAAAGATTTGGTTAGCACATTAGGAAAAAAAATCTTATTCCACCTGGAATTATAGTTTAGTACTGAAACTGGTCAACTAAAAATACAGAAAGATTATCTCTGACTGGTTCTAAGACCTTATAAGGCAAACAAGCACTAGAGACAGTCTAGGTATTCGTAATCTTACCTAGATTAGATAGAATTGTCTAGAATTTATTATTAGAATTAGAATTATCTAGATTCAGCCTGGACTGAACAGAGATGTTCTGAATGCCTGCAGAAAGAAGACCAGGAAATTCCATCAGAAAATAACTGCACTAAGTAATCATATCTACATATCTAGCAGAATGAAGGGGGGGGGGGGGGGGCAGGTGTCGGAGAGAGTCTTACATTTTAACAAGCAAAAAAAGAAAAAAAAAGGAGAGACGGAGATTTTTTATTCATTTATATGTTACTTAGTTCCCAGTTAGAGCAAGAGCAAAATAGACAAAAAAGAGGGAAAAAAAAAAAAGGGGACAACAAACAAATAAAACAGAAAATAATCATGCCACAAAGTATTTCTATTAGTTTCTACGTACTTTAGAAAGGTAGTACAGCTAGGCAACTGATGTCAATACACCCTAATATTTTTACAGCGAGCACTTTGACGCTGTATGACTTGATATTCTTATAAGCAAACTGTGGGAGCACAATATAAATGAAACTAATACAAGCTTCTGGTAAACCTACCTAAAAAGTGAGTTACAAATAATTTATTGTGAAAACTTATATTCTGTTGTTGGTCTTTCTTGGAGATAAATAAATATTTTCATCAAAGACACTAATGATGAATCAGAGAATATTTTATCGAACTGTCAGATGACAAAAAGCAGGGAAAGGCTGAAAGTGTTTTGGAGACCAGAATTTTATAAGATCCTGGAAAAAATGTAGAAATAAACAGGGAAAGAAAAGTGATGCACTTTGGTTAGGTCAAGTGCCAGATATGGAATTTCAGCAACACCAGCCGTCATGAACAGAAGACTGAAAGTGTGAGAAGAGAGCAATTCAGGAAGGGGGGAAGAGGAGGGAGGATAAATAAATAAAACTGAAAGGAAAAAAAAAAAAGAGAGAGAGAGAGAGAGAGAGATCAACACCTAAAAGTGAATAAATGTTATCATGTTTTTGCAATAATAAAAAAAAAAATCATACTGAAGTGTATAAACATTACTGTGATGTGCAAGATGGATAAAGTAACAATTCCATCTGTGATAGTGCACTAGTTTAGAGTTCACGTAGTTCACAAAAGATATAGAGAAAATTCCAACAGGGTAAAGAAAACAAGACATATGAGATAACCAAAAGAATTGTTTTCAGTGTAGGGATAAAATGTTTGAAAGAAGACATTGCAAAAACACAGACATGTTGGTTTCCAAGTTTACTAAGAATGGAGTTGGAAGAAGACTGAGTTAGGTATTACAAAAACTTTCTAATATAAACATGGAATATAATGCCAAGAATGGAAGGGAATTTCCATCACTGGGATATTTGTAGAACATCTTCTAGAAGCCCTGATGAATTGAGATAGGAGTGCTTAAAAACAAACAAACAAACAAAAACAAACAAACAAAAACAACAACAAAAAAATTCTGGGCTTTTGCAAATCTATATCTGTACATCTAAATACATTTAGATTTAGAACAAAATTTTTACATTTCACTCACATATTTGCCCGCATTTCTTATAGTCCTGACAGTCTTCTGACAAATAAAGAGATCAATTCCAATATAATTCTGGTAGGAATGACTACTAAAAATGATACTGACATTCAACAGCATATACATATTATATGGTTCTACTCTAGAAGCAAAAATGTTGAGAAGCTGTTTCTTTAAATAATATTAATAATAATAGTAACAATAATGATGATGATGGTGATGAAAGGGGTTGTGAAGTCTTACCACAATTAGAGTAAATTTTAATTACAGAGTTTAATTGAAAATGTCATAATAGAGTGAATATAACATAATATAATTACTTGCAAGGCCATAAAGAACAAACCAAACAGCTCTTGTTAGTCAAATCAAATCACTGATGTTTTTGGTTGTATTAAACCTGGCTTTTCAGAAATACACTCTTTGGAGATGCGTTTGATGTAAGTCAGGGCTCCTCTGAGCTCAAACTGACTATAAAGTCTCTCAAGAAATGGTGGCACCTACTTTGATTTCCTGAACACATGTAGTTTTTGATGACTTATCTTGACCCCAGTACTCCATTCTTTGTTGAAATGCAGAGGACATAGCTAGGAAGTTGGCTATGTTGTTTTTATAGCTATAACAGTCTCAAAAAAAGACTTACAGAGAGTCACAGATGAGAGTTGATACATATGGATACATCTGAACTTGGAAATACCTAATTCACCACAGTATACTAAAAAGTTTCCTCTTTCTAGAAAATAAATAAAATAAAATTATATATACATATATATGCATATATATAATATTTTTGCTTTAGATTTATTATAGTAAATCTGAGGTTTTATACAAAATCCAAAAATACTTAAATCTACCAGCATTTCTGTGTGTAGCCAGCATGCATATGCTAGCTTGTATGTTTAATTCTTTGTATGTCATGCGCAGGTTTCTTCGGTGCATGGCTTTCATCTCTGTGCATAACAGTCAGCTCTCAAGTTTGTAAATGGAAGCATGATGGCTACTTTGTTAAGGATATGCAGTGGATATCTGCTTTGCCACCTCAAAAAATCTCAGGCAACCAATGATTATCCAACAATAAATTATGTGCTTCCTCCTAAACAGACCAAGTACAGATACTTGAATGCAAGCTAAACATCATAGAAAGGGCAGAATTGTAAGGCATGTCAAACTGACACACCTTCCTACAGGAATGAATGAACAAATATGCTAAGATCTATTTCCAGCTTATTTGTCCGTCTGAAAGCTCACAATAAACAGGAAGAACAGAACAAATATCTTCACTCCTTACATGTGACCATCCTGTTTATATATTCTCCTGTTAATAAATAAATAAATAAATAAATAGGTAAATTGTTGTTTGTTTGTTTGCCCTATTCTACATGCAGGGAAAAAAAAAAAAAAAAAAAAACTAGAGAAAACACACATTTACCTTTACGTCCATAACACCATTGCAATGCAGAAGATATGGAGCAGAGGGAAGCACCTAAATTTGCTATCATCATTTTTTTTTCCTTGGCAGCAAAAGGAAATTTCTTACTATTCTGTCTGCCCATGCAGGAAAGAAGGAAAAAAGAAATTAACAGTTAGATGATTTTTATAATAGAAAGTCAGTGCTGCCTTTTTCAATGTCACATAAGGATGGCCAGATGGAATCTGCAGGAGTTACTTTAAGGACAACTGACCAGAGCAGAAAAGACAAGTATTAACATTCATTGTCAACTGTTTTATTTAATGCCCTAGGACTGAAATCTCCTAAGATTGCAAGTTATCCTTTCACAAGAACATGAAAAGATAAAGTCAGACGCCATCTGTACTCAATGTATTCTTTCATATACTTATCAAATTCTGCATGTTCCCTATAGCTGTTGCTCTCTCAAGCAAGATGCAGCAGAATCTGAAGCTTGTAATCCTGATATAACATTCTGGGAATTTCAGATGGGGATGGGATCAGCTGAGCTCTCAGTTTCTCGTCAGTTCATTCCCTCACCTCTCCTGAGGCCACGCCAAACCTCTCCCAGCTTCCCTGTCTTAAGGTCTCTCAGCTTATCTGAGTCTACCTTTGGCAGGCTGTGTGCTGCACCCAGACAAAGTGGCAGTGATTTTTGTGTCCATAAAACACGATGATAAAGCCATGCCCTTTCAGTTCTTCACAGTGCAAATGTTTCTGCTGCCTGGACAAGGCTGTGCCAAAAAGCATGGGAAAACCATCTCAGATATGGTGTGGAAGATCTGGGAGGAGATTCCTCTCTGCCTCCATTGAAAAGGAGCCCACATCTCTTACAGTTCTTCTCAACCTTTACAGACTACATACCACCCACTGCATCCACAGCTTCTTAAGAAATATCTGTATTATAAGAGATAATACTGACAGCACCTAGTTCTGCCGTCACAATGTTGTTAGTAACTGTACACACTGTTTGTCACAGTTCCTGCTAGTCAGATAAAAAACAAATCCTGACAAGGCTGATGGCTGCAGGCATCTCTGGATAAAAATCCCATCGGACATTAGTGTCCATCACCTCCCTGAAAGGAATCCAGACCTTCCTCTTGCTCACTCCCACAAGTTTTTTGATAAATTTCCTGTAATGAGGTATAATGAAGCAATTGCAAAATTTCAGTTTAATTACATCAAAGGTATACTGGAGCCCTATGTACTATATTTGTCATTGTGACAAATTTTAATTGCAATGTGAAATTTAAAACTATTTTCTGGCATTTGCTTTCTACACAAGTAGGATTTTTTTTTTTTACTTAAGAGTCCCCATTTCATTACTTAGAATACTGATTACTTATATTTTTTCTCCCTTTAAAAATAAGATCAAAACATGATTGTTCTTCTTCACTCCAAACTTGGAAACAAACAAACAAACAAACAAACAAACAAAAACTAAACCAACAGCAGCCTAATAACAAAGTGTAGAGCACAAAATTCCACTTGGACTGACAAGACAAAAGATTAAATAGTTCATTTGCAGCACTCCCATTTTTCTGCTGACTTAGCTCTTTTTTTTTGTTTGTTTGTTTGACATTTTATTATAGGAAGGAAAGTGATATTTTACAATAAAAACATTTTGCAGACTATGTAGATTTACAACATTTTAGCCAAGCATTTCCACTGTACTTTTTCCCCCTCACATATGCAGCACTTTTTCAGAATATAAACTTCCTTACAGAACAGTTTTGAGGAGGAACATTCCCTCATTACAACCCTAAACAGACCCATTTATGTCAGTACAAATATGCCTTTGCTATTAATGCTTTCCTGTAAGAGCTCATCACAAGTCAATGATCCTCAAAGTGAGAAGATGGGGTTGAAATGGAATCCTCTGCAGATAAACCCATTCCAGCAGCATTTCAGACATCTTCATCTGAAAGAGATGAGAGTGTGATTTGGTATTTAGAGTCCTTTCTCAGGATGTACCCAACAGTTCAGAGGACAGCCACGGCCACCCACCAGTGTTTCATTCCCAGAGAGGAACTTCTGGCTGTCAAATTTGTGTTGAGTGTAGCCACAGACATCCTAACTCTGCCCGATAATGGCCAGGACTGGGTTAAAAAGGACCTTCAGCTTAAGAGAACTGGAATTTAATCCTCACAGCTATTTGTTCTTAGAGCTAACATGGACACCTATTTTCTACTTCACTGTATATAATCTTGTATAAAGATTTATATATAATGTAAACTCAATTTCTTTAAGTGATGGGATTCTACTTGGGCTTGCTGAAGTTGTAGACAATGGCAAAGCACACACCTTCCCAGGACTGCCACTTGTACTCCATTACTACTCCATCATATCTGATTGCTGCCAACCTTTCCCAAGGGAGGAAAGAAAAATCCCAGAGGGCTGTGCACTGTATACCTCCTGCCCCAGCTGTACAAGAGCCTTCACTTCTCCAGCATCCTGCAGCCAGTCGAGCTCCACTTGTGGGCATGCAGGATTTATTTATTTATTTTTAACAACAACAAAAAAGTGTTTCACATGAGTAGAAAAGCACATGCATCTCCTAAGGCTTCAGTGCATGTGTCAGAGCAGAGCTAAAATAAGGTCCAATATTTTTGCTTCGTTGTACTATACAACATTGCTTGGCATTTTCCTGAGGTTGTGAAGTCAGGCCTTCAATGTTCCTTTGTTATTATCTCAGCTTAAGAGCTCAGTTTAAGGTCTTCTCCACTTTTAATTTTGGAACATTGTTCTGCTCCCCATCCACACCCTTACAGATAAGATGAAAGAAGCACAAGAAATATTCAGTGAGAATCACAGCTCTATCCGTGCATGCCATAGGGAGATGAAAATTTCCTCTCAGTTTGAGCATTCACAACAGAGATATCTGTAAGTTTAAGATATACTTTCCAGGAATTTAAAACTTGCAAAAAAGTTTCTCTGAATGTTCCATTCAACTATGACTCTTTTAAAACTGCTTTAAAAACAGGCATTTGAAACTACAGATACAAGAATTTCCTCATATCATCTACCTTTATTTGAAACATCTGTGGAGTCTGAAATGCAGCCTTTTAGGACAGCTTGTGAAATGAGTAATTACTTTCACATGTATAACAAATTATTAATTTAATCTGCTCTTTTAAAACCGGCAATGATGGTGTTGGAGTGCAGACCCTAAACCTCTTCACAGAGCAAATAAATGCCTGCAAGACAAGGTACTTACTCTAAATATGGCAGAACATGAAACCCCATCTTATTCAGATGTTATCAGACCTCACAGTGAGCCACTAAGCAATTTATTTTCTTGTTCACCTGGACAAAAGTACTAGATGTAGAAACATCCTACTGATTTTATTATTATTATTATTATTATTTTTCTGCTACAAATAAAGAAGCTTCTGGAAAGTGGGGATATTCATGAACCTACAGAGCTCTTCACTTTAAATAAAGTTTTGGCTTTTTATTGCAAATCAATTTCCATATTTTCAAGAAGAATGCATGGCAAAACTTAGGACTTCTTCCTCAAAGAAATTTACACTTGGATTTCAGGCACACTTGGGACAGATCTGGTTATTAGTTTCAAGGAAAAATCTTGAATATATCACATTAAGTAAATTTAGCAGAAGAATGCTCATAGAATTGTATTTGTTATATTTGCTGAACATTTTTCTTTTCCATATTAGTCTGGTTTGCACAGCATCACACCTTACAGTTATCTATCTGCATGTCAAGATGTAAATTAGGATATAATTTCTATTATACAATCATTGAGTTTTACAGTATTTTGAGTAACTCTAAGGAAATTTTGAATATAAAACATATTAAAACCACATGAGTCTATTATGTCAAATATCTAAGTCAGATTTCTGAGTCTATCTTTTACAGCATGTTGGCCCCAAACTAGGAACTACTGTAACTGCAACCTTATTGCAAAACATTTCCAGGGGGAATATCAATGCCTTTTTGAATAATAAATAAATTTTCTTAAAATGGTTCTCATATACTTATAGAACTAATGACATTTTATTTTTATATTTAAGAATCTGATTCTGCCCAACTGTCCTGTATCTTTTGTTATACTGCTGTTTTTTTTACAGGAATGGGATTATTAAAATGAACTGATATATTACTTAGCTGAATCTCCATCTGACTGAAATAACAGTGCCTTAAAAGTTCCCAGGGAATATTCTGACATTGGAAAAAGCAATGACATTTGGTAGGTAGCATTGTTTCCTTTGGTTACCTGTTCTCTGGACTCTAGATTCTGTGAAGAGATGACATTTTTAATCGGTTAACAGAAGCATTTCCTTTTTTCAGTATGGATTAGTTACGACAGTTTTTAGCAAAGAGATTAAGCTAGATAAAAAGCAACTTACTGCCAAGTAAACTCAGTGTTTGGCACCAGCTATCCTAACCAACAAATTTAGTGTTGATCTGTTTTAAATAATCTCTTGTCCTACTTTTGCATATGTGAGACCAGAAATACCTATTTGAGATTATCCTTTTCAGGTGTAACCTTCAATGACCTAAAATAAGGACGGAGAAACATCAGCTTTCTGATTTCTGAGGTCTTTATTCTAATTTGTCCCCAGATAACATCATACTGAGTTCACATGTAACTGTTTTCCAGCTGCCTATAGAACCAAAATAATCAGAGGATCTTCCTTCCTAAGTCAGAGGAAAAAAAGGCTTCACAATCTAGAAGTAGCAAAAATTCAACTCTGCACTGCTATTTAAATTCTCTGTGCTGTTCTTGGTCTTTAAGTGATATTCTGAACAGTTCTAAAGTCTTTAAATGAAATACTTCATTATTTCTTTGATGGTTGCCAACTGTCTACTACTATCTTTACTACCCTTGAGGTAACTATATGAAAAAGAGAGACAACATGACAGCCTTGATCATAGCAGAATGGATACATTGTGTATCCTCCAACTCTACAATGAACAGAGTACTCAGAAACACAAAAAATGCATAACTAGCTTTATCCATTTATTAAAAAACACCTCTCCTCTAATTTTATACTCATTATACAGGGCTTTAGCAGTATACTACTATACAGCTAGAAATAAATGAAGTAGTTGTCAATATACACATAAAAGATTGTCCCAAATAGTATCCACTTAATAAATCAATGCTAACTGCCTTTTTTTTTTTTTTTTAAATTTATTCTAGTAAATTGCAATTCCTACAGAAAGCATAAGCATAGCACATCTGATAATCCCTTATGTTTTTCCATCCTAGTCTTCTAGTTCTTATATTGAGTTCATAGCCTTGGCTGCTCAGTGCTTCACTGCATATTGTTACAATGAACATGCTTTCTTCTGGTTAATCAAGAATTTCTTCCTCAGGTTATGATCTTCTTCCACTTAGAGTATGCAGAACAGTTTCTGTTGACTTAACTCACAGTATGATCAACTAACACTCTACATAACAAGACAATGGAAGTCCAGAGAGGCTAACGTCAGTGGACTCTAAATCAGATCTTCAATCTCCAATTTCAAATAAGCCCAATGATAGAGGCAGTGTTGTAAGCAAAATGTGAGGAGATATTCTGAAGTGCTCTGAATCGGAACTCAGAAGCTACAAGAATTCAGCCTCCCATCAACACCCAGTCTCATGACAGGCATACAATTCTGCAATTTCTCACCAAAGAAGCAGCCAGCCATGAAAAATATTCTCACTTTTAACAAATTTTCAAAATGCCAGTTCTCAATCAATTGCTCCACTAGATTGGCCAAATAAGCCATCTGATTTTGCAGATAAAATCAAATGGTTAAAGCTGACAAGGTTTTCAAAGTGTATTTCCAGCAATTATCAGAAAGATTTAATATTAGCAACTTCATAGTCTCTTTTTAGAATTTGTCTCTACAGTGAACTCTGCATTTGTCACTCTTGGTACTGAACATATTTTCAGCAGCAAGAAACATTTACTAATCTGTGGAAGAGTTGTCAGAAAAAAATATGAGATCATAACATTTCGAAACTGAAAATAGAAAAATTGCTTGTGTCCACATAGTTAATTGGGGAAGAAAATATTGTGTAGTATCCAACTTTTTGCAGTGTTTCCTGTTCAAACATTAAAAGAGGATAAATTCTAATTAGAATCCTTTCCAGTTGATTTTTTTTTGCATAGTTTTTTCCTTAATCAATGATATATTCCAGTTTCCTCTATTTATTTCAAGATTCTTTCTTTTGTTCTTAGAAAAGATAAGCAACTCTGCAAACAGAAATAACACTACATTCTATTTAGATTTCAAAGGTCAGTAATTCTGTAAAGTAATAGCAAAATCTATGGCAAGGATTCACAAACCTCAATAAAATAAATAAATAAATAAAAATAAAACAAAAACAGTCTTCCTAAGCCAAAAACTGACCACAGCCATAATGAGAGACCCTCCATAAGAAAGTAATGGTTAAGCAGCAATTCATAGAATCATACAATTATTAAGGTTGGAAAAGACCTCCAAGGTCATCTGGTCCAACCTTCCCCTGCCACCGACATTACCCACTAAACCATATCCCTAAGTACCACATCCAGCCTGTCCTTAAACACCTCTAGGGACAGTGATTCCACCACTTCCCTAGGCAACCCATTCCAATATCTAACTACTCTTTCTGAGAAGAAATTTCTCCTAATTTCCAACCTGAAAATGTTTATGCTTAATGGTTATTGATAACTGACACTTCTTTCAGTTAATAAAATCATTGAAAATAATTTGCAGCTATGTGCAACATCACAGCTAGACTATGGCACTTAACGTTAACGTCCCTGGTTCTGATCAATGCAGAGAGACAAGAGCTTTCAAGGTGAGTTTGTCCCCTTCACTACAATCTCCTCCATATATCAGACTGGATTCCTCCTTTAGGTATCACACTGCATGCTTAAAGTTAGCTAGAACTAACACAAGTCTCTGTCTTTTTTAAAAAAAAAGTTGAATAGATCATTAACCATGCCTTCTTACAGGTATGCTAATCACAAGGACTGTTTGCTGCAGACCCAGAAACTATATAAAGTGCATCATAGCCAACAAAATCCTCACATGTACAATCTTCAAAGACTCATAAAACTGGAACAAACGATTCACAGTTCCTGTTGCTGCATCCTAATCATGCAAAACTCACAGTTCTACACAGTTTGAGTTCAGAGTGATACTCCGTAGTTATGAGCAAGTTATGCTTAAAGAATTTGAATATGTTCAAGACCCATAATTACATCTTAAAGGTTGTAGTTTTGCAATGCAAACTCACACTTCTTCAAAACCATAATGGAAGAATCTGCATGAGAAACCCAAAGCAAAAATTGTCTGATTTAGACTGCTACAGTATGATACACACTGTGCAGCTTGTGCTTTCTGTTCTGCACAACAAAAAGTAGGAAGCAGAAATACAAACCACGGAGACTAACATTTGGCTCTGAAAATCCCAGAGGTCATTGCTTGCCTGGCCAAATTAGCTGGGAAACACCTGAGACCTCTGGCAGCTTGCTAACTGATGCTCTTTTCATTAGGGAAAAAAAACACACACACACACAAACACACACTAACAAACACAGACACACACACACGCACACGCACAAAAACAAAAACAAAAAAAAAAAACTGTGGCTGTTTTGTTATTTTTAACTGCAGATTGTCTATGAGTACTTCCGTTGGGGAAAAGAAAAAAAAAAGAGGAAAAAAATAATCAAAATAATCATAATCTTACCCTCATCTTCCTCCCTTTCACTGTTTAAGTGAATGATATTAGCCCACCTGAAACTAAGAAGCTACTTGGCATGAAAACAAATATTTAATACCCTGAAATAAGGCCAAATGTTGCCCTCTCTCTTCGTATCTCTGTTCTGTTTGTTTTTATATTGTCTTGGTTGGATCAGAGTCAAGAAATTAATATTAACTATTTTTTTCCAGCCAGTCATGACATCTATGGGAAACACCTTCCGTGACTGATAGAGCAACCTGTAAATGTAGAAATCCTGTCCTGAACTTCTCAGAGGAAAGTTAAAAACATTCTTTTAAATCAGCAAATGATTTTTATCTGAGTCCTCCCTAAGTGTTATCTTATTTTCACAAACTAAATGTCATAAAATATGGATAAACATAATTAAAAATAATAATTTTGTTTATCTCTCTGTTCCTTTGTCTGTGAACTGTTAGTCAGACCACCTGTCTGTCCCAGGATCACTGAATGAATGGAGTAAAGTCAGCTCCATCCTAACATAAATTAATATATGTCATTATTCAAAATAACAGTGATATAACATGCAAGGAAAACTGCCTGCTACTGGTTTTCCATAGGTCTTAATATTTATAGTCAAAGACAGACTGAACTTTCTGGGGAGTATTTATGCCATCAGTGCCCAAAACACTTTTCTCTGAAATTACCTGAGTAACGTCAAGGTAAACCTGGACCCATCATAGAGTTAACATGCTCCTTCTGTTTCAGACTAGACGTAAACATTATACTACAAAAATGTCTGGTTTGGGGTTTGTTTTGTTGGCTGTTGTTTTTTGTTTGTTTGTTTGTTTTCAATTCTATCAATTGTTGTGTGATTAAAAGTTACCACTTATCCATACAAACATTATATATAAATAGGTAGATAGAGGTATAGATATAACCTCTAATGAAGAGTGTACTTCATTAGTACTTCCCTTGGTATTAAAGTATCTTAATGAGGACCAGCCAGAAACATGCTATGCACAGTGTAACATTAGCATCTGGAAGATCTAGTATTTTCAGCTCCCCAGAATGACAGCACGATACTGCATATTTATCTCAGCTTCTAACTATTCTGCTTTTACACTTTTGATTTAAAAACAAAACAAAACAGAATAAAAATAAAAATAAAAATAAATAAAATAAAAAATAAAATTAAATTAAATTAAAATAAAATAAAATTAAATTAAAATAAAATAAAATAAAATAAAATAAATAAAATAAAATTATTTAATCGACTAAAATTGTTTTGAAATAGGTTTGGCAGCTTGCTTATTAAATAAGGTACACCTCTCACTGTCAGAAATAATACACTTCCTTTAAAATATTGCCTGTAACTGAGTGATAAAATGGCTGTGAAATTTATTTAGGTCAAGTTTATTTGAAGATATGACTAAATAAGCATACTAGTGTCATATAGCTGTCATTCTAAAAACAGCTGCTTTTTGAAGTTGACTGGAAGCACATATTTAACTGCCTGATAAAGTATAAGTCCCAGAAAATTAAGTATTCACATTATCTAAACATTGTCAGCACCAATGGTTCCTCAAGCATTTTGTGTACTGAAATCTTTAAGCAATACATTTGTCAATTGAATACTGACTTTAGAACGTAGAACCAGAAAGTAAATTTTAATACAGAATCACAGTCATTTCATCTTAATAAAGAGCTTTCTTACCTCCAACTTACAAATGTTCTTTCTTAAAACAAATTATCAGAGGTTGGTCATGGCATATATCCATGCCAGAATTAATACAGAACCTACAGGCACCCATGCCTGCTTCCCATACTGCTAACAAGTATGGTATTCTCATTCATAGGAATGTCTCATTAAATCACAGAAGCCAACCAGCCCTCTACCTTACTAAGTCAATCTGCTTGTACTCTTCTAGCATATCCTCACAGATAAAATTCTTTTCTATTTACCTGTGAAAGTCTAACTATTTATCTGCATGGCCTTCCTATATTATTTGAAATCTACATTTTTGTATATATTGACATTAACGGTATCTCTGAAGTCACTGAATGTTAAAATAACTATCTATGTCTTAAACTAATCATTTCTTATATTGCAGCCCACCTGAGTCAGTGGATCTCAGCACCCTTTACAAATGACTTATAGACAAAATTACCTCTATTGTAATGGGGAACATGGGCAATTTGTGACAAGGTAAGTTGGGTAACAGATGTAGGGCTGGCTAGTGGCAAGTCTGAAAACAGCAGGCCAATACACTGAATCCCAGGTAATTCTGGTAGTTTCCAATGAAAACTACAAACATTGCCTGGAGATCACTGGGATATCACAGGAAATTCAGGAATGTGGGAGAAATGTACACATGAGGGTTAATGATGTGAGAGAGGTGTGTTGTTGAAACTCAACAAGGAATGTTACGAATGTCAGTTTGTTGTTGGAGTTTAAATAGCAAAATGCTGGATGGCAGAATTGGTGTGTGAAAGGCAGTGTGGGTTATTTTGTAGCAGCAAAGGACCTGGTCTAATAGCTGATGGTTGGACTTGATGATCTTGAATGCGTCTATGATTTGCATTAGATCAATAGAAAATCTCTTTTACAAAAGAATTCAGTTTGCAAGTAGCGATTATTCTTAAAAAAGCAATGCATTTGCACCCAAAATTCTCTCACAGTTACCTTTGAAAATTTGAGGATGTATAACCTCATACAGTGATCATCATCATCAGCTAAAGGAAGAGAACAGCACAAAGATTTCTCACCAGTGCATATGCCCTATTACAGCAAGGTAGACCTATGTCTGTTGCAGGCTCTGACACCAGTCAATAGGTATTTAAACTCTCATTTTGAGGACAATTGGTTTGAAATGGAACACAGAGTTATTTAGTCCCTAGAATAAATTTAGAATAATTTGATTTGTCCAAAATAATCTCATTTTTATCTTTTTTTTTTTTTTTTTTTTTTTTTTTTCCCGAATGATATTCCAGCACAGAAAGAAATACTACAGAAAATAGTCTGATCTCCTCCAACTTTCTGTCACTTGACATTTAAGTTACAGGCCTGGAGCAATAAAGTACTCTTCAGAGCTCTCACGTGTTCATCACAAACTTCAAGAAATAGAATCTCTTATTTCCCTAGGCTCTGTTGTATTACAGTTCTACAGAAGATACAGTTCATTGTAATTGTTTGTGAGGGGCATGTGGCATACATGAATGACAAGTCATATCCAAGCAACTGAGTGACATGGCCTTTACCCAAAGAAAATAATCAGCCCTGAGAGAATGCAGCTGGTGTAGCTTCATTTAGAATGAATTTCACAGTAGCTGAGACAATCTAATCAGTTTTTGTATGAAAATTGTTATAGAACATAGGAACAAAGCACAGACACAATAATTTCAAATTCTTCTTCCCAAAGTGCTTCAAACCAGAGACCTTAAATTGTTTCAAATGAAGCACTTGCACATTTTCTTTTCAAAACCGCCCACCTACCCTCATCCTACTCCTATCAGAGAGAATTAAACTCCAAAAGATTGCACATGATTCACAGCCGAGTAATAGGAAACCAACCATCGTTTTCAACACTGAAATGTTGAGAATGCTGCTGTCCTTTCATTGTAAATCACTGCACCTTACTAAACAAGTCTCATGGATTTTTGAACATGAATAAATGAATGTAAAGGAATTTCTCAAAACTAACAGTGCCATATGGACTAGGAAGGAAGGAAGGAAGGAAGGAAGGAAGGAAAGAAGGAAGGAAGGAAGGAAGGAAGGAAGGAAGGAAGGAAGGGAAGAAGGAAGGAAGAGAAAAGTAGTGGAAGTAATGGAGAAAAATCCTCTGAAATATGTTAAATTTTTGGAAATAACTGCAGATAGTTATGGAACATACTTATATTCACACTGAAGTACGTAAAACTTGCTACGGAATTCACAACAAAACTTAGGCTGAGAGAGAATTATAATACATCTCAGATATTTACAGGAGTTTACGAAGATGCAGTCACTTGGGCAGCAGGATCACTTAGTGAGAGACCATTTTCTTTTGCAGTCCTGGAGCCGTCTTATGCAATGTACCAAGGGATACATTAAACATACATGCAAATCATTTAAAAAATTTAAAATATTCAATCATCAATCATCAAAATTCAATCATCAAAAATTTAAACATACAAGCACTTATAAAACAGGATTATGTAACCGTATACTGGCTAAACTCTCAGGTCTTGATCATTTCAATCCTGTATGTGAGAAAAGCTATGCAAGTCAACAGACATTTCTTTCTGAATAAAACTATTCATGTCGGTCTCTGTAATACCCATTCTCAAGCCTAACACTGCTGTTACAGGAAGGCTAAGGTGGAGGAACAGTCATAAGTTATACTCCATTTGCTGAATTCTACCCGTAATACACAGGGGGAAAATAAATAAATAAATAAATAAAATTTAAATTCCAAAAAATTTAAAATTTAAATTCCAAATATCATAAGAGAAAGCATAGAGGGAAACAAATAGGAAGCAGAGAGGGAAGTGAAAGCATCACAGCTTTTTTAAAATTCAACATATTCCCTTGGTGCCAGCTCTGCTTGGCACTAGAATTGCTTTTGAGAATCTTGGTGTAAACCTGCATGGTGTGGGGAGGTTATGCAGGGACTCTTGTCAAATTAGACTTCTCCTGTTGAACCCAAGCTGGCTCAAGACAGCCCTTAAAAAAAAAACCAAAATGTTCCTGACACAACTGTTTATTTTGGCAACCCTTCTCAAATACATATAGTGTGTTTGAAGAAATTTGTTGTGACTTCTTCAGTGGGAAAACTGCACTTTCACTGTAGTTGGCTTGGAGTTCACATCCCAGCACACTATGCTTCCTAGCTAACTGCAGTACTGAAAAAAAAAAAAAATAATAAAAAGACCAAACATACATGTTTTGCAACAACAGAGTTGTATTAATGACCACATATTGGTAGCACTCCCAGTGAAATGTTCTATCTCACATATCACCATACTGACTGCTCTCAGCCTCATACATGCTTATCTGCAGTAATTGAGGAATGGAACTAAACTACCTTCTTTTCTCGCATGCATTAAAACCACAGGAAGTGATCCCCACCTGATCTAGTGGGTAGTATCCCTGCCTATGGCAGGGGGATTGGAACTAGATGATCTTAAAGGTCCCTTCCAGGCCAAGCCATTCTGTGATTCTATCTATAAGAAAAAAGGAGAATAATTCCTGAGAAAGGTACTTTCTTTATCACACCTTGTTTCAAAATGCAGGGCAGCTGGCAGAGGGAAGCCTGACAGTGCTTTTCTTCCTGGATAGGCAGGTGTTGCTTTCTTATTATAGATTAAGAAATAATTCCTGAAGCCAGAATTCCATGTACTTTTACTAGGAATTTTTATATTTTCAAAATTAATATTTCAATGATAATCTGTTTTGAGTCTTTGAATCTGAATCATCCTCAGTGTCTCTTCTGTCTCCACTGTGGAGTTCAAGAAGCCTGGGCATAAAATGAGCCTACCTTACAAAATAGTACAGTATAACCTACATGTGCATATGTTAGATTAGGACAATACATGTTGTTAGATATTGAAAATGTATTTAGTGAGGTTACATTTGATATCATGTAAATAGTGCAATATGTTGAAATCTTATCAGTATTTCCAGTTTTAATTAAAAAAAAAAAGGGGGGGGGGAACAAAAGGAGGGGAAAAAAAAAAAAGAAAGAAGAAAAAGAAAGATTTTGCCAGGAAAGGATTACAGACCAAGCTAGATGGATACTCTCCTCCAAATTAATATGAAAAGTAAAGAAAAAGCAGAAAAGGAATGAGGAAAAGCACTAACTAGCATACTGGAGACAAGGATTTTCAAGGGATGCTTTCTCTGAATGCAAATAGTGCAAAATAAAGGTATTCTGAATATGATGCAAAAAGAAAATAAATATTTTAACTTAAACTGAATTAGGTTTCTAAAAGGAAGGTAATCATGAGTTCAATAACTGTCAACTGCTGAGATAATATTTGATTGGTTTCTGAAAGCGATCCATGCTACCAGCAGTAGCAGAGTGAACTCAATGACCTAGAAGAACTGTTTCAGTACCATGTTTCTTCATAAACCAATATTGTATGACAATGATAATGGCCAGGAAATTGTAAAGAATGAATGCTGTTAAAAGAATGCTGCTATTGAAGGATTAAGGAGTTAAAGGAGGTAAACAAGACTCAGAACTTTGTGTACAGGGACTTGAGCTTGTTCGGTTGCCATGGCAGACACAGTAGGAAACACGTCAAAGTTTAGAAAAATACTGACTGAGAAAAAGTAAAAACAATCAAAACAAGACATACTTTTCTGAATTTGAAATCAAGTGATTAACTGAAAAAAAATGTAACCAAAATCTTTCTTTTCTTTTGTTCAATTGTAACAGAGTTGCACTAACTGCTACACTGAAAAAATAAAGGTTCCTAAAGTATCATAGAATGATAGAATCACAGAATATCCCAAGCTGGAAGGGACCCACAAGGATCATTGAGTCCACATTCTGGGTTCCCAAAGGACCACCCAATAAATCAGACCATGCATGTGAAAGCATCCAAACACTTCTGGAACACTGGCAGGCTCGGTGCCATGGTCACTTCCACTAACCACACGTTAAAGAGGTGCTGATCTCATACAACAAGGAATCAGCTCAGTCATTCAGGCACCATTCTTCAAGGGTGTGCTGGTCCTGTTCTCCTTCCCCTCTCTATTGCATTTCAGTGTAAAATATATGGAACTGACTGTGCAAGCGGAATAGAAGGTTAAGAACATGGGCTGCTACATAATTCGAGCAATGAAGGCATGAATAACTTGCATCCATAAAAACTGCTCACACAGCAACTTTTAACAAAGTTACACAGGACCCTAGGATGATTAATAATATTCCCCCACCACAAGTTTTTGTATAAAAAATCCTATTCAAAAAAAAAATGCATCTTACAAGACAACACTCTTTCCAAGGGGAATTCAGAACACATTGTTGCTACTGACTCATTACATTCTCTGTTCTTGCAAAATAAAATGTTGCTTTGGTCACCATTCAGCATGGAAGAGGTTATAGTGCAGCCCAGTATGGACAAACTTTGTTTGCTTTAAATTAGCTAGTTCAAATAATGACGGAGCTTTTGATGGCAGGCTGCAGCTCCGTGCAAATTAATGGCATAGGTGATTGTTTTACTTCCCAACTGAATTCTGCAGCCCTGCTAAGCTCTGTGTTGTGTTGATGTTGCTCAGGTACCATGGCTAAGCAGTTTAAAGTCAGCTTAGGTATATAGCTTTATTCCTCTTTAATTGCAAATCATGTCTGCTGTGTTAAATATTCTAGAAAAAGTATTCAGAAAGACATTTCTGAGCAAAAAGTAATAGTTGTCACAGTAAATAAAGATATGCATATATGTGTTCAGCTTAAGTTACTAAATTCAAATGGGAGACAGTCTCTCTCAGAAGTTGCTTGCAATCTGCAAAAATAGTTTTGAAAGTACTGAATTGCAACATTTTTAAAAAATCAAATATATGAGTACATTTCCCTTTATTAGTCCTACAAATTTAAATGAGTACGAGAATCTTTTATTCCCCAACTATTATTTTACTATAATTGCTTTGTTTATTTTGCATGATGATCAAAGCAGTCATAAGCTATTCTTATGAGAGCTGAGACAGGGTGGCAGCCCTCTGCATGCTAGACTGTAGGGGTTGAGAAAGATAGGATCTGGACAACTGGGTGCTTGGTAAGTTTGAGGAGCTGTATCCTGCTCAGCCCTTTTTACAACATTGATGCAAGTCCTTAGTCACAGATACCATCAACAAAATAGATGTATGCATTTATGGTGAAAATGGATGTATACATTCATGATGAAAGCTTACATTTCTTGGTTGACTTCTAGTCTTTGTATATCTATACCTAACTGCAAAGACGAACAATATACCCACCTCAAAGACTTTGCAACATTTTCCAATACTCTGAAAATTAAGATTAACTAAAGGAACTTAGTACAAAAATATAGAGTTTATACATTTATATTTATATTAACAAAATGTTCTTTCACTAAATTTCCCTGATTGTAGGCTTGTGAACTAAAAATTATCTTCTATGAATCTAGAAAAAATATTGCTTTAGAGTTTATTGAGTAGCTGTTCACTGAAACAGCTTCAGTATACCCAAGTATTTTATTTTTGTTTAGCAATTCAAAAAATAATAATAATAAAATAAACATAATCATCTGGCCTTCTAGTGGGAAAAAGCAACAGAGGCTAGATGTATGAAATGATATTGGGTTTTGGTGCAGGAAGATATGCAATCTGTCCTTCCCATTACTATGAAGTTTCTATAAGGACAAGTACGCACAGTAAAATACGTGTTGCCACAAAGATGGTTAATTTTCATTTAATATAATTACTATTTAATAAGCTAGTTTCTTGGGAATCATTTTTGATTTGAATTGATCATACTATAGTAAATTAAGAACAACAACAAAAAAAATCTTCCTGAAGAATTCTAAAAACAACAAAGAATTATATGTATTAAACCCTGAGAAGTCCCTATAATCTAAAGCAGATATGTTAGAATAACATAATAAGGGACTTTAGCTGTCAGAATAACCTACTACAAGGACTAAAGTTTGTTCTGCTTACCATGGTTAATAAAATTCCTTCCCTCCTCCCTCCTGAAATATACTTTCCTTTGCCCCACTCCTGCACTTACAGGAGAGCACCTTCCCTAAGTTTGTCCCAGTTGGATTGTGTTTTCCATATGACTCACCAGGGAACATGGGATTCTATGAGATATTCTGGTCCTCTGATGTATCTAAATCAGACACAGTCTCAGAAAGTTTATGATAGATTCAGCTTCTGCAAACACTTATTTTAATTTTGCAAAAGTGACAGTTAATTTGATCACATTAAACAAATGCGTATGAGTGTGTGTGTACATTGGCCTTGTAGCTGCACAGCTTAAATGTAAGCACAGGATTAACTACTTTCAGAGCTTCTCCTTAAATTAGTGAAATTTCTTTGCTCTATAATTAAAATTTGCTCTATAATTAAAAATAAATAAATAAAAATCAAGCAACACAACATTTCCAAGAAGATCCTTTGGATCCTTTGGATCTCCAAGAATTCCCCTATACAGGGAAGAGATTAACTGGATATAATAATATAAAATAAATTATAATTCCATTAGAAGCATGAAGGTTACAATATCTGCCACGTGCTTGTTAGTAGCCCAAAAGAGTGCAAAGAAACAACAGCATCTGCTACTATAATTCCTTCCAGCTACTTGTTTGCAAGTGACAATTGCTGATGGATAGAAACACCCAATCGATGATTTTACTACTGTAAAAGTTAGAGTTAGACATGCCTCTTTCCCCTGCTTTTTGTGAGTGTGTATGCAAAAATGCAAGTGATTGTTGTTGTTATTAATACAGAAGGCTATCAATATTTCAGTATGCAGCCAAATTAACATCGTACCACAATTACAGATTCCTCTCCAAATGCAGTCTTTTGGACCAATTTCCTTTCCAACAGTGGCTAATAAGTACTTTTCTTCAAGGAGTTACCTTTTCAGAACTCAATGTTCTTTACCTAGGAATTCTGGAAAAAAAATTTGCATCTAAACACAGTGTACAGAAGAGAATTTCTCTAGTCATACTTCAAACATTAGTTGTCAGATGTACACCTACTTGAAAAAATAGACATGGCATTAAAACAAAATCATCAGAAAATAAAGGAACTTAACGCAAGTGAAAAAAGTTATCAAAAATGAAAATTTAAAAAAATTTTCAGGTCTGAAAAGACATACAGAAATAGATTGGTTGGAGGATTTCTAGACATTTGTCTTTTTCTCATTAAAGGTATATTATGCAAAGACTATTTTTCTCTTAGGAGACAGGTGTGGAAGATCTAATCACTTCTTTATTAAAGTTACCGGCTCTGAAACACACAAGGTTCAAGATCGATTACAGATCTGCAACATAAGTATTTACATACAATATATCTGGGGCTATTCAGTGATAGATATGGCTTTAATGATGAAATCACTGGAATTAATGAGTGACACAAAGAAACAATGAAATCAATACCTTCAGTGCAATGAAGAGATACAGACTTTTTCACTTTTATAGTTCTTTTGGTTTTTGTTTGTTTGTGTAGACAGCTGGATTTTTTGTATTTTTCTTTTCTAGTTTGTGCCAGAGTGTGATTCAGTTGAGCTTTGCAGTATTTTTGCCTGGATGTTGTATTTAGAAGCCTCAGAGTACTTGTTAAATAATGTAATGAGCACTGGTGTTAACGATGCTAAAATGTCTATAATTTCTATGTGTATTTATCTTTCTAGAGCTTGGTTTCATATGGGAGCAAGACATACGCAGCTACTCTATGTGTTATTCTAGTCCCCATCCTCCCCACATGATGTTTGAAACCCCTGGCCAGTTTAAGCTGAAGCTGCTGGAGTCAATGAAGTCTCAAGGTTAATTAAGCTCCTAGTAGCCTTGTAAAACCAGATAGATTAAAAAATACTAACTTTTGATTTTATAGGTTTACTGCTACATCTAAAATCAGCAACACTGACAGAGCTAAGTGGGGCTATGCTCTCAAAGGGAAAGTAATAAGTAAACATAAGTACAACACAGAATCTTACTATAATTTAGATCAGTAACCAATTAATGAACAGTCACCAAGGGAAACCAGCTTTCCCTATTTCTGGTGTTCATGTATCTACTTGTTCATTATTTGGGTCAGTAATGAATTCCCATGAGCAAAAACAGTATTAGTTTTAGATTGGAAGCATTCAGACCTGCATACTGGAATGTGCTTAACTGAAATGCATGTTCACATCCCCTTCAGCCCAAAATTAACCATGTCCCCAAGTCACTGTAATCAGCTTCCTGAGCATAAATGTACCATCACCCTCTGCTGGAAGGACTTTAACCTACAGTTAGAGATGAGTGAAAATGCTAGATCCAGAACACGAAGTAGGCACTCACTGGCACACAGAGCTAAATGTTGCAACCCCTTAATTTTCACCTTAGGTGAATCACCTGTAGGTGATAATTATCACCTACAATAGGATGCAGATCAGTGCACTGGTTGCGTAGACTTCCTACCTAGCACCAAGGCAATGTTGGGAATATCAGAACAGGAATTGTAACCAACACCCCCCAGCACAAAGTAACTAGCAATGATAATGACAAAGACATATTTTCAGTCTGTCTTCGCAACATTTATGCGTGTGTGTGTGAGAGAGAGAGAGTTTTTTTATTTGTTTTTATTATTTATTTATTATTATTAGTGGTGATGGTGGTGATTTTGGGGTTTATTGATGTTAGAAAGAAAGAGTGGGGGTCCGAAGATTTTGATTTTGTGAATGAAGAACCAAATTTTAATTCTGCTGATAGTGCAATATTTAAGAGCTCCACTCTGTGCAGCACAACATGAGTTCTAAGAGCCAGTGATGTGTTCTACCATCTCTTTAGCTTCCTGTGTATCATAAGAAACAACACAGGCAAAAATCCTAGTGAAATCAGATAACTTTTGGGCAAGGAAAATCTGCAGGATCATGTTACATGTTTTTGATATCATTTTGTTATTTGTTAACATGAAAAATCTGTTAAAGAATTCTCACCTAGTAGTAATTTTACAAATATCTCACCTCAGTCTACAGTTAAGCAAGATCCTCTGACCTTAAAGCACATGTAAAGGACTTCCACTTCCTTGGAAATCAAATATTTGAGTTCCTATTCCTTTCCTTATACATGTTATTGGTTTGTTTAAATATAAATAGAGCTAAATCGAGATGTTTACTTCCCTAGTGATTAATTGCCATAGTAAGCACAGAATTCTTAATGATTCTAATGCAGCTCACAAAAAGAAAAAAATAAATCATTGATGCATTAGGAAGGAAAAAAAAAATCCAGATGCTCAAATACCAAGGTAAAAAGAGCTAAATGAATAACAGATGGTACAGACTACCTTTGACCATCTAAATCAAGCCTAGTTGTGCAGAAGAGTGGAAATGTAGATAGATTCATGTAAAGGGAGCACATAATGGCTGGTGGGTTCTAGCAATGAACTTCTTTTAGTTAAGCAATGTCATTGGACCACCACGTCCATCACTGTGAATCTTTTGTTTCAGACCCATAAACAATAAAAGCTGTCCACTCTCAGGAAAAAATAAATAAATAAGCAAGATAAAATGAGATATTAAAAACAGTTACATTTCTGTTGCTAAAAATCATAGTGATTATGTGTCTTCACATGGAAAAATGCATGCATATCTTGTCCCTGTCTCAGGATGTACTAACTTGCATGCAAGGATTCAGAGGTATGACAAAAAGATACTGAGAGCACAATCAGCATAGTATAAGGAAAAAAAAAATAAACAGCTTATTTTTTAATGGAATCTTTTAACCTGAGCCATTCCGTGATTCTATGATTCTTTGATAATATCAGAGGCAGACTACTAGGCTAGGCTAGACTATTCTTTGCCTTGATTAGATTTAGTTCCTTGTTTTCTAAAATCAGACCAATAGAGTTTGCTCCTTGCTCAGACTCTGTCTAGTTCTATTGGTGCTAAGAATTTACCATTGCTTTTGTAAAATTTCCTATATATCTAAATGTCATCTCCTGCACAGACGGTTATGAATCTTGACAACACTGTGCAACTCATCTGTATCCTTTCTACCCTCCCTCCACCAGCTGGTTCTCACTCAGAGCACAACCTAGAGGAACCAGACACCAGCAGTTGATTGTAACACCATCCCATCTCACAAGCTCTCATATATTCAGGAGTCCGGTGGCAAGGGATCAACAAGCTCACCACTCACCAAGACAGGGAAGGTAGAATACAGTTTCATTCTTGGCCTTGCCAAGTGAAGGTTGAAACACAACCACTAGATGGAGCATGAAGTTCACTTCATTATCATAGAACCATAGAATCATAGAACGGCTTGAGCTGGAAGGGACGTTAAAGATCACCCAGTTCCAACCCCCCTGCCATGGGCAGGGATGCCACCCACTAGATCGGGTTGCTCAGGGCCTCATCCAACCTGGTCTTGAACACCTCCAGGGATGGGGCATCCCCAACTTCTCTGGGCAACCTGTTCCAGTGCCTCACCATCCTGAGTGAAGAATTTCCTCCTAACCTCTAACATAAATCTCACCACTTTTAGTTTAAACCTTTCCCCCTTTTACTGTCATTATCTGACTGAGCAAAAAGTCACTCTCCATCTTTTTTATAACCCCCCTTTTAAGACTGAATAGGTGCAATAAGGTCACTCTGGAGCCTTCTCTTCTTTAGGCTGAACAGCCCCATATTTCTCAACCTGTCTTGGTAGGAGATGTGCTCCAGAACTCTTAACATTTTTTGTGTCCCTCCTCTGGACCTGTGTTGTGGTTTAGCCCGGCTGGCAGCCAAACACCACACAGCCGTTCGCTCACCATCCCCCCTCCCTCTCCGGGATGGGGGAGAGAAACAGGAAAGTGAAGTCTGTGAGTTGAGATAAAGACAGTTTATTAAGAGAGGGAAAATAATAACAATAACAATAACAATAATAATAATAATAATAATAATAGTATTAATAGTAATAATGTGTACGAAATAAGTGACGCGCAATGCAATTGCTCACCACCCGTTGACCGATGCCCAGCCTATGCCCGAGCAGCCGGCCCCCCCCTCCACCCCGGCTAGCCACCCCTATATATTGTTCAGCATGACGTCAGATGGTATGGAATACCCCTTTGGCCAGTTTGGGTCAGCTGTCCTGGGTCTGCCCCCTCCCAGCTCCTGCTGCATCCCTAGCCTGCTCGCTAGCAGGACAGAGAGAGAAGCTGAAAAGTCCTTGGCTTGGTGTAAGCACTGCTCTACAACAATTAAAACATCAGCATGTTATCAGCGCTCTTCTCATTCTAATCCAAAACATAGCACCCTGCCAGCTACTAGGAGGAAAATTAACTCTGTCCTACCTGAAACCAGGACAGATATCCACCCCTTATTCCATACCATTTATGTCATGCTCAGGTTACACTCTTTCCAATGCCTTCTAATTAATCACCATTTTCATCTATGATATATAGCAACCATGGTAGTGATGACATACAGTGTTAGATGATAATTAACATACTACAATTCAACTCATGGGCTATTCTCACCCAGTATTAGGTCCCCTTGAGGTACACACCGGACCTCCCCATTCTTTTGCATTACCCACCAAGTGCATCCAGGTCCCTGGGCAAAAGCAATCCCACAAATGGGTTTGCCTTTTCCTGAGGCAGGAGTAGCCCAGACTGTCTTACCCAACATGTTTCTTATGTGCACTACAGGAACTTTATCCCCTTCTACAGTGCGTAACAGGTTTGATTGGGCAGGTCCAGCTCGGTTGGCAGATCCTCTAGTATTGACTAACCAGGTGGCCTTTGCCAAATGTGTTTCCCAATTTTTGAATGTCCAGCACCCATTGCTTTCAGTGTAGTCTTTAACAGTCCATTGTATCATTCAACTTTCCCGGAGGCTGGTGCATGATAGGGGATGTGATACACCCACTCAATACCATGTTCTTTGGCCCAAGTGTCCTATAAGGTTGTTTCGGAAATGAGTCCCATTGTCTGACTCAGTTCTTTCTGGGGTGCCATGTCGCCATAGGACTTGCTTTTCAAGGCCCAGGATAGTGTTCCGGGCGGTGGCGTGGGGCACAGGATATGTTTCCAGCCGTCCGGTGGTTGCTTCCACCATTGTAAGTACGTGGCGCTTGCCGTTGCGGGTTTGAGGGAGTGTGATGTAATCAATCTGCCAGGCCTCTCCATATTTGTATTTCAGCCATCGTCCTCCATACCAAAGAGGCTTTGACCGTTTGGCTTGTTTAATTGCAGCACATGTTTCACAATCATGAATAACCTGTGCTATAGTGTCCATGGTCAGGTCCACCCCTCGGTCACGAGCCCATCTGTATGTTGCATCTCTACCTTGATGGCCTGAGGTGTCATGGGCCCATCGGGCTATAAATGATTCACCTTTATGTTGCCAGTCCAGGTCCACCTGGGCCACTTCAATCTTAGCAGCCTGATCCACCTGCTGGTTGTTTTGATGTTCTTCAGTAGCCCGATTCTTGGGCACATGAGCATCTACATGGCGTACCTTTACAATCAGGTTCTCTACCGGGGCAGCAATATCTTGCCACAATGCAGCAGCCCAGATGGGTTTGCCCCGGCGTTCCCAGTTGTTCTGCTTCCATTGCTGTAACCACCCCCACAGGGCATTTGCTACCATCCATGAATCAGTGTAGAGATAGAGAACTGGCCACTTTTCTCGTTCAGCAATATCTAAGGCCAGCTGAATGGCTTTCACTTCTGCAAACTGACTCGATTCACCTTCTCCCTCAGCAGCTTCTGCAACTCGTCATGTAGGACTCCATACAGCAGCTTTCCATCTCCGATGTTTTCCCACGATACGACAGGACCCATCAGTGAACAGGGCATATTTCTTCTCATTTTCTGGTAGCTTGTTGTACAGTGGGGCTTCTTCAGCACGGACCACCTCCTCCTCTGATGATATCCCAAAGTACTTGCCTTCTGGCCAGTCCATAATCACTTCCAGGATTCCTGGGCGACTGGGGTTTCCTATTCGAGCCCGCTGAGTAATCAGTGCAACCCACTTGCTCCATGTAGCATCAGTTGCATGATGTGTAGAGGGGACCCTTCCTTTGAACATCCAACCCAGTACCGGCAGTCGGGGTGCCAGGAGGAGCTGCGCTTCAGTACCGACCACTTCCGAAGCAGATCGAACTCCCTCATATGCTGCCAATATCTCCTTTTCGGTTGGAGTATAGCGGGCCTCAGATCCTCTGTATCCCCGACTCCAAAACCCCAGGGGTCGACCTCGAGTTTCCCCAGGTTCTTTCTGCCAGAGGCTCCAGGTGGGACCATTCTCCCCGGCTGTGGTGTAGAGCACATTCTTTACATCTGGTCCTGTTCGGACTGGTCCAAGGGCTACTGCATGAACTATTTCCCGTTTAACTTGTTCAAAGGCTTGTCGTTGCTCAGGGCCCCATTCAAAAGCATTCTTCTTACGAGTTACTTGGTAGAGCGGGTTTACAATCAGGCTGTAATTTGGAATATGCATTCTCCAAAACTCCACGACACCTAGGAAAGTTTGTGTTTCCTTTTTGCTAGTTGGTGGAGACATAGCTGTTATTTTGTTGATCACATCCATTGGGATTTGACGACGTCCATCTTGCCATTTTATTCCTAAAAACTGGATCTCTCGTGCAGGTCCTTTAACTTTATTTTGTTTTCTGGCAAAACCGGCCTTCAGAAGGATTTGGACTATTTTCTTCCCTTTCTCGAAAACTTCCTCTGCAGTGTCACCCCACACAACGATGTCATCAATGTACTGCAGGTGTTCAGGAGCCTCCCCCTGCTCCAGCGCAGACTGGATCAGTCCATGGCAAATGGTAGGGCTATGTTTCCACCCCTGGGGCAGCCGATTCCACGTATATTGGACTCCCCTCCAAGTGAAAGCAAACTGTGGCCTGCACTCTGCTGCTAGAGGGATGGAGAAAAATGCATTAGCAATATCAATTGTGGCATACCACTTGGCTGCCTTTGATTCCAGTTCGTACTGGAGTTCTAGCATGTCCGGCACTGCAGCACTCAGTGGTGGCGTGACTTCGTTCAGGCCACGATAGTCCACTGTTAGTCTCCACTCACCATTAGACTTTCGCACTGGCCATATGGGACTATTAAAAGGTGAATGGGTCTTGCTGATCACTCCTTGGCTCTCCAGTTGATGAATTAGCTCGTGGATGGGAATCAGGGAGTCTCGGTTGGTGCGATATTGCCGCCGGTGCACAGTTGTGGTAGCGATTGGCACTTGCTGTTCTTCAACCCTCAGCAACCCCACAACAGAAGGGTCCTTTGAGAGACCGGGCAAGGTAGACAACTGTTTAATGTCCTCTGTCTCTAAGGCAGCTATGCCAAAAGCCCAGCGGAACCCTTTTGGGTCCTTGAAATATCCTCTTCTAAGATAGTCTATGCCAAGGATGCACGAAGCATCCGGGCCAGTCACAATACCGTGCTTTTGCCACACATTTCCAGTTAGACTCACTTCAGCCTCCAGTACAGTTAACTGCTGGGATCCCCCTGTCACGCCATAAATACAGATGGGCTCTGGCCCTTTACAGCTTGATGGCATTAGAGTACATTGTGCACCAGTGTCTACTAAAGCCTTATACTTCTGTGCGTCAGACGTGCCAGGCCATCGAATCCACACAGTCCAATAAACTCGGTTGTCCCTTTCCTCCCCCTGGCTGGAGGCAGGGCCCCTCTAGTCCTCGTCAGAATCTTCGTTTCTGTGTTTAAAAGACTGCCTGCTAGAAGTTGGAGCAGCAAACTTTTCAGAGAACCCCTTTCTCCCAATTGTTTTCTTTTGCAACTCACGTACCCGTGCCTCTAGGGTCTCAGTAGATTTTCCATCCCATTTTCTCATGTCCTCTCCATGGTCACGTAGGTAAAACGACAGGGTGGCGCAGGGTGTGTACCCACCATATTGTCTTCTTTGCACGGATGCACGTTTACCCCTAATAGCCGAGACACTGGTTTGTAGAGGTGGGAAGAAAATACACTCTCTTTAAGTTGGTGGACCTCTTCAAAAAGTTTCTCCAAAGTATTCTCTTTTAGTTGGTGGCCACTGGTTCGTTCAGGTGGGGGGGAAAATAAATTATCTTTAAGTTGGTGGACCTCTTCAGAGAGTTTCTCCAAAGTATTCTCTTTTAGTTGGTGGCCACTGGTTCGTTCAGGTGGGGGGGAAGATAAATTCTATTTAAGTTGGTGGAACTCTTCAGAGAGTTTCTCCACAGCCGAGACGCAGGCCTGTAGGGAAGAGGAGAGATTTCCTTCGTACTCCCGGAGTTGTTTAGCCATGTCACCCACTGTGGGGTCTTCACCGTCTTTCCAGGTTATTATCGTCAATGTGCTGGCCCATGATGATGGTGCATTCCGTACAAACTTCCGCCACATGGGTCGAGTACACTGGACTTCATCTGGATCTGTGGATGTTTGTGCATCATCTAGGTCCTTATAAATTACTTCCCATATGGCTAATTCCCTCAGGTACTGAATTCCCTTCTCCATGGTGGTCCACTTGACTGGTAGACATACAAGTTCTTCCTTGTAGGGATACCTTTCCTTCACAGCTAACAGGAGACGCCTCCAGAGGCTGTGAAATCGTGCTCCATCTCCAGTTGCTTTGTCAATGCTTGCATCTCTAGCAAGGGATCCCAACCGCCTGGCTTCCCTGCCCTCTAATTCCACACCATTGGCTCCAGTGTCCCAGCACCGGAGCAGCCAGGTGACAAGCTGTTCACCTATACAGTGACCAAAATCTTTTCGCACATCTCGTAGCTCACGCTGGTATAGGGTTCGGGTAGTTACTGTTGATTTTCTGACATCCTCATCCTCATCTTCATCCTCCTGCACACTTGATGGCCCAGCCTCGTCTTCTCCACACCCAGACTTAGCAGAAGACTTTCTGCGTTCTAAACGACCTGAGTTTCTATACCATTTTTTCACCTTTTCTACAGGGGCAACTTGCACTGCTACAGCTCGCCTGTCCGACCCAGCCACAGGGTCTGCCACAGGGGTTGGAATACCCTCTGCAGGGGCAACTTGCACTGCTACAGTTCGTTTCTCCGACCCAGCCACAGGGTCTGCCACAGGGGTTGGAGTACCCTCTGCAGAGGCAACTTGCACTGCTACAGTTCGTTTCTCTGACCCAGCCACAGGAGTGGGAGCGGCTGCAGGAGCTGGAGCAGCTGCAGGGGCTGGAACGGCTGCAGGAGCTGGAGCTGGAACAGCTGCGGGAGCTGGAGCTGGAACGGCTGCGGGAGCTGGAGCTGGAACGGCTGCGGGAGCTGGAGCTGGAACGGCTGCGGGAGCTGGAACTGGAACGGCTGCGGGAGTTGGAGCTGGAACGGCTGCGGGAGCTGGAGCTGGAACGGCTGCGGGAGCTGGTGCTGGAACGGCTGCAGGAACCGGGACTGGAACGGCCGCAGGGTCTGTCACTAGGTTGATAGTAGCATCAATTGCAGCTCGATAGGCACAAGCCAGACCCCAGCATGCCACAGTGATTTGTGTCACTTTGGAACTGCCAGAGTCATGACACCTTTTTTTCAAGCATTCTACCAGTTTTTTAGGATTTTGCAGTTGTTCAGGCGTGGATGTCCAAAACACTGGAGGTGCCCACTGCTCTAGAAACCTGCCCATATCCTCCCACACTCCCTGCCACTCGCAACTATCCCGCCTCAAGACAGATCTCCGGATGAGATTCCTAAGTAGTTGTTTAACCTTAAACAAAACCTGAAGCGCATTCAGGAGACATAACAACAAGAACATGCTGGTCTGAGTATCCCAAGGATATTCAACATATTGGAGAGCTACCGTAACTAGCTCGGGGGATAAGAGGGTGGTGAAGGAGGAAGGGAGAGTGAACAGGTAGGAAAAAATATCTTCCCCTGTCCCCTCCACAGATTGGCTCCCTGATGAAAAAAGGCAATAGGTGTAATTGCTAATAGTTTCTGAGATATGGTTTCCGAAGTATAGAGTCGACGACAGTGCTGAGTACAAATACCAGGTTAGAGTCATGACCAGAAATCTCATCATTTCATAAGCCATCGTTACACCACACAGTACCATAACAATCTTAAACCAGGGCCCGGAAAGGATAAACAGCACGATAGGGAGCACATACAGAAAGTAACTTGCTATAAAACTCAATTTGGGAAACAGGCACAGCAGACTTGAGATTAAGGCAATCAACATTGTGACTAGCAACTATTAAGCAGGTCGAATACTTATACCAATTTTAGTTTAACACACTCTGGTCAAATCTGTCGATATCTCAACCCTTCGAGCCCCACGTTGGGCGACAAATGGACTGTTGTGGTTTAGCCCGGCTGGCAGCCAAACACCACACAGCCATTCGCTCACCCTCCCCCCTCCCTCTCCGGGATGGGGGAGAGAAACAGGAAAGTGAAGTCTGTGAGTTGAGATAAAGACAGTTTATTAAGACAGGGAAAATAATAACAATAACAATAACAATCTAATAATAATAATAGTATTAATAGTAATAATGTGTACGAAATAAGTGATGCACAATGCAATTGCTCACCACCCGTTGACCGATGCCCAGCCTATCCCCGAGCAGCCGGCCCCCCTCCACCCCGGCTAGCCACCCCTATATATTGTTCAGCATGACGTCAGATGGTATGGAATACCCCTTTGGCCAGTTTGGGTCAGCTGTCCTGGGTCTGCCCCCTCCCAGCTCCTGCTGCATCCCTAGCCTGCTCGCTAGCAGGACAGAGAGAGAAGCTGAAAAGTCCTTGGCTTGGTGTAAGCACTGCTCTACAACAATTAAAACATCAGCATGTTATCAGCGCTCTTCTCATTCTAATCCAAAACATAGCACCCTGCCAGCTACTAGGAGGAAAATTAACTCTGTCCTACCTGAAACCAGGACAACCTGCTTTAACATCCCCCCACATCCTTCTTGTGCTGGGGGCCCCAGACCTGGATGCAGCACTCCACGTGGGGCCTCACAAGGTCAGAGCAGAGGGGCACAATCCCCTCCCTCCACCTGCTGCCCACTCCTCTGTTGGTGCAGCCCAGGACGCAGTTGGCCTTCTGGGCTGCAAGCATACACTGCTGGCTTGTGTCGAGCTTTTTGTCCACCAGAACCCCCAAGTCCTTCTCTGAAGGGCTGCTTTCAATGGGTTCTTCTCCCAGTCTGTGCTCATGTCTGGGATTGCCCCGACCCAGGTGCAGTACCTTGCACTTGGACTTGTTGAACCTCACCAGGTTCACAATTCTCAAGCTTGTCCAGGTCCCTCTGGATGGCATCCCTTCCTTCTCTTGTATCAACTGCACTGCTAGCCTTGGTGTCATCCGCAAACTTGCAGAGGGTGTAGCAAGTTTATCGCATCCAAATAAAACATTTTTCTTTCCATATCATAGTTTGAGAATGAAATACATACTGCCTGCTGGTCAGGGTATTCTCAAAGTGAGAAATGAGGTTCTGCATCTGGGTAGGCAGAGGAGAATTGAGCATAAGTTCCTGAGATGCTTTAGCTTCTGAGCTGTTAAGCACACAAAAACTGCCACAACTTCTTTCACCAGTTTAAAAGAGAAGATTGACCTTTTTCACCCTTCTGCATAGACAAATCTTATATATTTAACTTAAAAGAAAATTCTGCAAATTCAACAGAGAGAGAAGTGTAATTCTGGAAGACGAAATGAAGAGCTTCTTTCTCTTTCTCTTTTCCTTTTCCCTTTTCCTTTTCTCCTTCTCCTTCCCCATACCTTCCCTTCCCTTGATTTTTCTTTGTCATGTCTCCAACAGAGTAGACTTAAAATTCACTGTTTAAAATAACCTGGTTCATTCTGACTGCAACAAAATGAAATACTATACAAGTCTTCGGCCACCATAATTTTGGGAAGCGAACTTTCACAAAAGAGGTGGTCTGGGGACAGACAGCAGTATTTTCTTCAGTCAGCACAAATGCATCTGGAACAGGACACATGCCACAGTCAAAATCACAGAAGAAATAATGAAACTACCAGCCAGGATGAAGAACTGAGGAACAATAATAATTTAAAAAAAAAAAAAAAAAGTTCACTTTCAGAATATTAGGTTTGAACTGAGAACAGGACATTCAGAAAGACAGGCTGAAATGTGAAACTAAATTGAGAGAGACAGAATGGGGTGAAGAGGTAGACTTGGGAGCTGTCTGCAGAGAGAATCTAGCAAAAGCCCTCACAATGTTTTATACCTTTCAAATATTAAGAGTAGAGATGGAAAGGAGAGGGAAAACAGGACTCCTGAATGTACATAAAAGTGTTCAAATAAGGAAGAGAAAATGTTAAAAGAGATTCTTATGTAGCAGCCAGGAAAAAAAAAAAGTACAGATTTATTAAAAAAACGAAAAGAGGAGGGACATGCAAAAATTACAGGATTATCTGTGCCAAAAGAAGTTGGTTGACTAAATATGATGAGTCCGTTTAATTTTTGCTTTCATTATACTTCTGGCTTTTTTTTTTTTTTTTTTTTGACCATGTCAATGAAGTTGTAAATTAAAAACAAACAAACAAACAAAAAACCTATAATTATAAGAAGGCCTGGAAAAGTCCTACTAGATGTTGAGTTGCACTTTCAAAGGAAAGGCCTGGTGATTTATTTATTTATTTTGGTGTCTTCCAGAAATCTGGATGGCTCAAGTGTCTACATGTATGCATACTTTTTATATTTCATTATGGGACCCCAGTACACCATTCTACCTCTCAAATAAAATCCTGCCTATACAGAGTTCTAGCTATTATTTAACTACACATTTATAATTTTGCAGTTTTCCTTTCACATTTTTTTCTGAAAAAAACATGCTTCATATATAAATAAGGTCACTTCAAAAAATTAACAGCTGTTATACCACTATTAGTCACTGACAAACCCAGGCTCTTCCCTCATCAAATTACACTGCTGCCAATTCCATTTCCTGGATTTTGTCTTTCCGACCAGTGCAAGCATCTCAGGGAAAATTTCACTTCTTCTCTCCTAGAGACCTAATGATACAGCACCACAACCCTTTGACCTTAGATAATGATGAATAATCACTGATCAACAACACAGATGCATTTCAGCATAAACGAAATGCCTGTCTCGGGGTCAGTATTACTAACAGATCACAGCTAAGACATTACTACATAGTCTTTAACAGATATGGAGTGGAAAAATATTGCTATCTGCATTTTTTTTTCCTTAGTTAGGTCTTGCCTACCTACATAAAATAGTATATCATCCTACATAATCCTGCATGAGAAATTCATATTAAGATCTAATAAATTGAGACAGAAAGTATATTATAACTCAGACCAACCACATATTAAAGCAAAATTAATGTGTTAGAATTCAGACTGCTTTAAGATACATCTTTTACTCGTACAATTAGTATCCTATCCAGACAGCTTACGTACCACTTAAGCTCCCATTCTTAATTAACAGGGACAGTTAAAAGCAACATTTACTCTGTAGTAACCTAATTCTCAAGTCCTATCTGGAAGCCTGTCTGGATCATTTTTACTAATACTAACCTAAGTCTTGCAATTCCTACACTAATCTCCTTCTCCTCTAGCTTAACTAACATGGCTGTTACTATATCAAACACCAAAAAAATGTAGGCAGGCTCCTTGTTTTCCAGTGAATCATTTAAACAGGAAAAGCATTAAGCTAGTGCAATGTGATTTATCTTTTGGTAAATAAAAAAGTGGGTGAATTATGATCTATTTTTCTTCAATCATTATTTCCTTCCTTTTTTATTATTATTATTATTATTTTTTAAACCATAGTATTGGAACAATATAACAAGACTGTAATCACATAAACCCTTTCCTCTCCCTTCCCTTTAATCTGGAAACTCTGTTTTTCAATCCTTAGGGGCTAAACTAGACTACTGTTTCTGCAAAAATTCCAATATCCCTCACCTTTGTGGGAAGAAACTAACCAGGCTCCCTCCTTCCTCTCTGGCAGTCAAATACCTTTTCTCAACACATTCTGATACAACCCATGTCCTCTTCTGTGTCCTTAACATTTTTTTCTTCATTTTAACATTTGTTCAAATTACTTCGTGGAAGAAAAGCTATTAGTTTATATTTTTCTGTCTTGAGTATTTTTAGTCTTGGCCCAGTCGTCCTCCTCAATACCTTCACTTGCTCTTCTCTTCTTGGCTTTTCATATATACATGAAAAGAAAATACTATTTGCTTTAGTTTCCTTTGTAAGGTTAAACTCAGTTTGACTTACGACAAATCTCATTTTATCCCTGCCCTACCTATGATGTACCTTTCTTTGCCAATCAGATTCTTTTTCCATTTCTGTATTTGATTCTTCTCAGGACATAACTTAATTCAAGGAAGCTGGACCTGCTTGGTTTCTCGCAGGCAGCACTCAGTATAAATCATACCCTGCAATGGAATAAATTGGCTTAAATTAACTGCATAAATGAAGACTTCAGGTGAAAACAACATTCTTGATTCATCAAAGAAATCATGTTCTGAAAATCTTTCCCAATAAAGGCCAAAACTCATGAACTGATTTTAAAATAAAATTTCCTCACTATGTGGAAGAAAGTTATATTATAGATAATCCTGCTTCTCCTCAGTGTTCTTACTTACTGTAAATAAGAATGTCAGTTCTTTAACAAATGGACATATGGAGATACATTCAATCACTTATTAGCATCTCTTAGAAGTAGAGAAGAAGTAGAGAAGTACATCAGTCCTCAGAAGATCAGAGTCCTAAGGAAGCTGAGCTTTATCAGGCTGCTGTGACTACATACTGGTATTCAAAACATGGCACAGGATTTGCACATCTTCACATCAGAAAATACTACAGCAATTGCTTGAATTTATATCTCTGGCCATAAGAAAAGACAAATTGATTATTATGCATAGTCACCAACTCAGATCTTTGTGTTCACCCTGTTCATTCCATAAAAAGGTAAGGAAATTGAATACAGAGTGGTGTGTATATAAGCATGGCTTATATGATGTGCTACATATCCTTAATTGGCCTCATTGGGAAAAAAAATGGGTTTGAGGAATTCTCTAGACCAAGTCTTCATACTTGCATCTGTGAGATTTGTTACTGTTTAACATTTCCAATCAAGGAGAGCTCTGGGACAAGGAACATGTATGTCATTTGCTTACAGACAAAAAATATACAAAAGACTGTATAAATAACAGAGCTAAAAATAAATTTATTTTGCATGAGACACATTCAAGTACCACTTTAAAAACACACTTTATATTGGAGTGCTGCTTTAAAAAGAAATTACTTCAAATTCCCAAATCCTTTGGAATTCATACATATATCTAGTTGAGTTTGGGTACAGATATATCAAATTATATTTAATAGGCTTACTATTGATAGTCAATAAAGTAAGGGTAAAAGAAGAAAAATTCAGATTCAAACTTCTATTACTTCCCCCTTCAAAATACACTTATTCAGACAGCAATACAGGAGGTGACTGATTTATTAAAGATGGCAGAGAAGATGTGAGAAATCCTGCTTTGAGTTCTGAATGGTCAGAGCTCTTCCTCTACAGTTTTGATTTTGACTCTTCTTTCAGAGACACAAAAATGAGCAGCTTTATGTTTAAAAAAAAAACTGTAATAATTTTTTGCACCTTTATCTAGAACCACGACAGCAAACTGTAAATTGCATGCAACAATAAAAACACCTTGTTCTTAGATAACAGCAATGGCTGCACTTGGTATAACAACAGTAACAAATACCAGCTTATAAATCTGCAATTATATTTAAAAGCCATGCCAAAAAAATAAAATATTCAGAAAAGGAGAAGGAGAAGGAGAAGGAGAAGGAGAAGGAGAAGGAGAAGGAGAAGGAGAAGGAGAAGGAGAAGGAGAAGGAGAAGGAGAAGGAGAAGGAGAAGGAGAAGGAGAAGGAGAAGGAGAAGGAGAAGGAGAAGGAGAAGAGAAGGAAGAATTCCTTCAGAATCTCAATTCTCAATGCTTATTAAGGGAGGAAAAAGGGAAGGACGGAAGGAGGGAAGGAAGGAAGGAAGGAAGGAAGGAAGGAAGGAAGGAAGGAAGGAAGGAAGGAAGGAAGGAAGGGAGGGAGAGAAAGAAAGTGAGAGAACGAAAGAACGAATGAAAGAACAAAAGAACAAAAGAAAGAAAGAAAGAGAAAGAGAGAAAGAGAGAAAGAAAGAGAAAGAAAGAGAGAAACAGAGAAAGGGAGTGAGAGAAAGAAAAAGAAAAGAGAAAGAAAGAGAGAAAGAGAGAAGGAAAGAAAGAGAGAGAAAGAGAGAGAGAAATAGAGAAGGAGAGAAGAAAGAAAGAGAAAGAGAGAAAGAGAAAGAAAGAGAGAAAGAGAGAAGAAAGAGAAAAAGAGAAAGAAAGAAAGAAAGAAAGAAAGAAAGAAAGAAAGAAAGAAAGAAAGAAAGAAAGAAAGAAAAGAAAGAAAAGAGAGAGAAAGGAAAGGAAAGGAGCAGAAAGGAAAGGAGCAGAAAGGAACGGAAAGGAACGGAAAGGAGCGGAAAGGAAAGGAGCGGAAAGGAAAGGAAAGGAGCGGAAAGGAGCGGAAAGGAAAGGAGCGGAAAGGAAAGGAGCGGAAAGGAAAGGAGCGGAAAGGAGCGGAAAGGAAAGGAAAGGAGCGGAAAGGAAAGGAGCGGAAAGGAAAGGAAAGGAGCGGAAAGGAAAGGAAAGGAAAGGAAAGGAGCGGAAAGGAAAGGAAAGGAAAGGAAAGGAAAGGAAAGGAAAGGAAAGGAAAGGAAAGGAAAGGAGAGGAAAGGAAAGGAGCGGAAAGGAGTGGAAAGGAAAGGAGTGGAAAGGAAAGGAGCGGAAAGGAAAGGAGCGGAAAGGAGCGGAAAGGAAAGGAGCGGAAAGGAAAGGAGCGTAAAGGAGCGTAAAGGAGCGTAAAGGAGCGTAAAGGAGCGTAAAGGAAAGGAGCGGAAAGGAAAGGAGCGGAAAGGAGCGGAAAGGAGCGTAAAGGAAAGGAGCGGAAAGGAGCGTAAAGGAAAGGAGCGTAAAGGAAAGGAGCGTAAAGGAGCGTAAAGGAGCGTAAAGGAGCGTAAAGGAGCGTAAAGGAGCGTAAAGGAAAGGAAAGGAGCGTAAAGGAAAGGAGCGTAAAGGAAAGGAGCGTAAAGGAAAGGAGCGTAAAGGAAAGGAGCGTAAAGGAAAGGAGCGTAAAGGAAAGGAAAGGAAAGGAAAGGAAAGGAAAGGAAAGGAAAGGAAAGGAAAGGAAAGGAAAGGAAAGGAAAGGAAAGGAAAGGAAAGGAAAGGAAAGGAAAGGAAAGGAAAGGAAAGGAAAGGAAAGGAAAGGAAAGGAAAGGAAAGGAAAGGAAAGGAAAGGAAAGGAAAGGAGCGTAAAGGAAAGGAAAGGAAAGGAGCGTAAAGGAAAGGAGCGTAAAGGAAAGGAGCGTAAAGGAAAGGAGCGTAAAGGAAAGGAAAGGAGCGTAAAGGAAAGGAAAGGCGCGTAAAGGAGCGTAAAGGAGCGTAAAGGAGCGTAAAGGAGCGTAAAGGAAAGGAGCGTAAAGGAGCGTAAAGGAGCGTAAAGGAGCGTAAAGGAAAGGAGCGTAAAGGAGCGTAAAGGAAAGGAGCGTAAAGGAAAGGAGCGTAAAGGAGCGTAAAGGAAAGGAGCGTAAAGGAAAGGAAAGGAGCGTAAAGGAAAGGAAAGGAGCGTAAAGGAAAGGAGCGTAAAGGAAAGGAGCGTAAAGGAAAGGAGCGTAAAGGAAAGGAGCGTAAAGGAGCGTAAAGGAGCGTAAAGGAGCGTAAAGGAGCGTAAAGGAGCGTAAAGGAAAGGAAAGGAAAGGAAAGGAAAGGAAAGGAAAGGAAAGGAAAGGAAAGGAAAGGAAAGGAAAGGAAAGGAAAGGAAAGGAAAGGAAAGGAAAGGAAAGGAAAGGAAAGGAAAGGAAAGGAAAGGAAAGGAAAGGAAAGGAAAGGAAAGGAAAGGAAAGGAAAGGAAAGGAAAGGAAAGGAAAGGAAAGGAAAGGAAAGGAAAGGAAAGGAAAGGAAAGGAAAGGAAAGGAAAGGAAAGGAAAGGAAAGGAAAGAAAAGGAAAGGAAAGAAAAGGAAAGGAATAAACCTTTTTTGCTTGGCAGAAGAAGTTAAGGAATGCTCTTACCAAGCTAACCCAAAATATAGCCAATGAGAAGAAGACTTCAGCAGTGCAATGTGACATTTTAAACAATAGAGAACTTTGAGATTTGCTCCTGGATAAAATGAATTCTCTCCTCAAAATAGAGCACATTAGCATCTGGAAGATCCAGTACTTTCAGCTCCCCAGAATTACAGCATGATACTGCATATTTATCTCAGCTTCTAAATATTCTGATTTCCCACTTTTGATTTGAAAACAAAACTAAACTAAACTAAACTAAATAAAATAAAATAAAAATAAAATAAAATAGAATAAATAAAATTAAAATAATATAAAGTAAAATAAAATAAAATAAAATAAAATAAAATAAAATAAAATAAAATAAAATCCAAGTGTCCATTCAAGAAAACGTGAGTTGTGTTTTATGAGTACAGGGAAATCACTAAGTTGTTATATGTTACAGAAACAGAGAATCACATAATGTTTGAGGTTGGAAGGGACCTCTGAAGATCATCTAGTCCAACCCCCCTGACAAGCAGGATCACCTAGAGTATGTTGCAGGTTTTACATATCTCCAGAGCAGGAGACTCCCCAGCCTGCCTGGGCAACTTGTTCAGTGCTCTGCCACCCTCACAGAAAACACAGAAGAGTTTTCTCATGTTCTAAGGCCTTCTTTCAACTGATGTACTAACTTTAACTGGATGAGCTTAAGAGACTTATAGTTTCACTGGAGACTTATTTCATGACAGAAAAACTGTCTCTCCCTTGTGTTATGACAGTGTAAAATATCACTACACTCTAATATAAAACCAATAAAAAGGGAAATATCTCATTTTTGAAAAGGAATTACTTTCCCAAAAACATTTCCTGTTCCTTATCCAAGGATAAAAGGCATAAAAAAAGCCCAAGAAATGCATCTGCCCCACAGTCTTCAGGAAGGTAAATCCAAAACCATCCTACACTTCCTAACCCAGTGAGGGATCTTCTGCATGAGGCTAGGAGAAGCTTGCTAGCAAGGTGGGTCCACAAGGCTCTGTGCTGGGAGGGCTGCAGGCAGTGTCACATGCAGGAGGGCCTGGCTTGGGAGAGCCTCCTCTGCAAGGGATGGTGCGTGCAGGACCAGGTCGCCTGCAGCACCTTTGTTCTCTCCACTCACACCGGCCCACAGCTTCCCTCAAAAGGCCCTTGAGGGAATACACTGAAGTCTTCTTTCTGTTTATGTACATTCAACAAGTAATCAGAAACTCTTTTTAATTCGACACTATCAAAATCTCTCCCTCTTTGAGCAGGGGAATAAAGAACAGCACAACCAGACAGCAAAACAAAGCAAGATGAGCTGTTCCAGCTTTCCAGCAGTGACTCTGTTAGGCACGACTTCTGCATCTCCGACAAATAACGACTTGAAGCACTTGAGAAAATTACTCCTGACGATTTCTGTCAGCAGTGACTTTAAGAGGTACCTATTATTTTCAGTCACTGAAGATATGTCTATAATATATTCTTTGAAGACCTCTGGTGGCAAAGCCTGGGCACTGACCTTCACTCTCTAATCTGAGCACAAACAGGAAATCCCCACCAGAGAGAGCTTCCTGCAGTGATTTTGAATAGTAATCTTATGCACCTTTGCACATCTTGTACAGTGGCTGACTCCAATTTTGCTGTGGGACACTAAATTCCTGCAACTAATATGTTTCTGCACTCATAATATCCAGCATCATGAAGAATTGCATAACAAGTGCTGAACAAATAATTTCTTTAGATTCTTTTTATGCTGCATGGGGTTATCTATAAACTGTAACTACTGTAAACAATGTTAGAGGAAAAAAAATGAAATGAAGTGATTACCAGATTACAGTGTATGTGCTCACAGCACTTTTATGACAGTGAGTCAATGGGGAAGAGTTGTAGAGGAGTAGTTCAGATAGAGTTAAGTGGCTGAGCTGAAGCACAAATTGAGTGTGCTTTTTTGTTTTTTTGTTTGTTTATTTTTTCCCTGGATATGAGGAAGATCTTCATTTGGCCTTATTCTTGACATTTCTAAAGAGCCAAAAGCAAGTATATGATCACACATATGGATTTAGAATGAAGTCTTACTTTATCTACAGGACTATGTGGAAAGGGTAACAAGAGCTGGGGGTGTTTAAGGAAAGGTTGGACATGGTACTTAAGGACATGGTTTAGTAGGTAATATTGGTGGTAGGGGGACAGTTGGACCAGATGATCTCGAAGGTCTTTTCCAACCTTAATGATTCTATGATTTTATGAAGAGTAAGAGCACTTAAGATGAATCCAAATACTAATCATGATTTCAGCTTCTTTTGCCTCTCTACCTTCTGAGCTACAGGGCTAAGGCCAGAAAGGATGAATTTTTGTGACTTTTCCACCTCTCCAGCACTCTAAGAAAAACAAAAATTAATATTCCATTTTCCTTTTGTTTTCCTTTTCTCCTGTTGATGTGATCAAAATAATCCAAACTACTTTAGGCAGTTCAATACCTGGCTGTAGATTATTTTGGACACTATACACTAATTAACAACTACATCTTACTTTCTAAAATGTAAAATTGTCTCTCTGAATGGCCCAATTTCATCTAAGAGCTCTTGTTTTATAAATTAGCTTGTTATCATACAGTTAACACTTGTCCAAAACAGTTTTACTTCTTGCACTTTTCCTAAATTGGGATGGTAACATCTACAAAAACACAATATTAATGTCATGAAAGGTTAAATTGACATCTTAGCATTTTCAGCTGTTTAAAAATAAATTTCAGTACAGTCATTTCTCCCAGACAGTAACAATGAAGAAAAACTATGAAGAAAAATGTGTCCCAAGTAAATGGACAGACTGTCTCAATTTGAAGAATGATTTCACAAGAGAAATAAAAATTAAAAGTTAAATTTAAATTTAAAAAAGACAGGTCATATTTACTTCTGAAATTATATAAAAGTTCACAAAAAAAGTCAAAGAAGGCTGGGAGTACATCTGGTTCAGTGGAAGGGTTTCAATGGAATCAGTAATAATCAAGTGTCTAAACAAGAGACCCAGTACAATGTTTTCAGCAGGTTTCCACTGTTATCCAGTCTATGAATTCAAAGCTAATCTCATGGAGAAATCAGAAAAATAAAGAGGGACAAAATGAAAGCCCTGTAGGTGAATCTTCATATAGTTCAATTACCTTTGCAAACAGAGTTTGTTCAGAATATTGTAGTGACCTGTTGTAGAATCTTTCTCCTACCATTATATAAGTGTAAATATAAATGTAAGTGTAGCTGTCTAGCAGAAAAGTTGACAAAGATAACCTCATTTTTGTCTTGAGCAGACTGAACCACAAATTGTATTTCCTATTGCCTTTAACAGCAAATTATGTCCATTAACTGAAGCATTCACAAGCTAAAAGGAGCTGTGCCAAATTCTACTATCAGTTACTTGAATATGAAAATAGGGAACTCCACTTACTCAAGATTTTTACTACCTTTCAGTGCTCAAACATTATACTGTAACATTGGTAGGCAGAGATGGAAAGATTTCCCTCTATATAAATGTCTTAATTCATTGGCTTCAGCCTCAAATAAAAATATATTTTTAACTTCTAGGCAACTACAGAATTGGCTGTAATATAACTTGCAAACCCCAACAAAAAGCTGTAAGGAGGACTTGGGGAACTATAGGCCAGTAGGTCTGTCTTCGGTACCAGGGAAGGTTATGGAGTAGATCATCTTCAGTGCCATCATGCAGCACATACAGGGCAAACAGATGATCAGGCCCAGTCAGCATGTGTTTACCAGAGAATCATAGAATCATTAAGGTTGGAGAAGACCTTCAAGATCATCTGGTCCAACCATTACCCATCTACCAACGTCATTCACTAAACCATGTCCCTAAGCACCAGCTCCAAGCTTTCCTTAAACACCCCCAGGGACGGTGACTCCACCACCTCCCAGGGAAACCCGTTCCAATGCCTGATTACTCTTTCTGAGAAGAAATGTCTCCTAATTTCCAACATGAACCCCTCCTGGCACAACTTGAAGCCATTCTCTCTAGTCCCATCACTACTTATCTGCAAGATGAGGCCGACCCCCAGCTCCCCACACCTTCCTTTCAGGTAGTTGTAGAGAGCAATTAGGTCTCCCCGAGCCTCCTCTTCTCCAGACTAAACAACCTCAGTTCCTTCAGCTGCTCCTCATAGGACTTGTGTTCCAGGCCCTATGAGGAGTGCCTGAAGGAACTGGGGTTGTTTAGGCAGGTCCTGCTTAACTGACCTGATTCCCTTCTATGACAATGTGGCCATCCTAGTAGATAAGGAAAAGGCTGTGGTTGTGGTCTACCTAGTAAAGATTTTGACTCTGTTTCACACAACGTTCTTCTGGAGAAACTGAGTGCTCATGGCTTGGACCGGCATATGCTTTGCTGGGTAAAAAACTGGCTGGGTGGCTGGGTCCAAAGAGCTGTGGTGAATGGAGTTGGAGAATGGTCATTGGTGTCCCCCAGGGCTCAGTACTGGGACCAGTCCTCTTAAATATTTTTCTCAGTGATCTAGATGAGGAGATCAAGTGCACCCTCAGTAAGTTTGCAGATGACACCAAGTCAGGCATGAGTGTTGATCTGCTCAAGGGTAGAAAAGCTCTTCAGAGGGATCTCGACGGGCTGGACCAATGGGCCGAGCCCAACTGTATGAGTTTCAACAAGGCCAAATGCCGGGTCCTACACTTGGGGCACAACGACCCCATGCAATGCTATGCACTGGGGGAAGGGAGGCTGGAAAGCTGACCAGAGGAACAGGACCTGGGAGTATTGATTGATGGCCATATGAGCCAGAAGTGTGCTGCAGTGGCCAAGAAGGCCAACAGCATCCTGGCTTGGATCAGAAACAGCATGGCAAGCAGCACTAGGAAAGTGATTGTCCCCCTATATTTGGCTCTGGGGAGGCCACACCTCAAATACTGTGTTCACTTTTGGGCCCCTCCTTACAAGAAGGAGATCAAGTTACTGGAGCGTGTCCAAAGAAGGGCAATGAAGCTGGTGAAGGGCCTAGAGAACAAGTCTTATAGGGGGGCTGGCTGAGGGAGCTGGGGTTGCTAAGCTTAGAAAAGGAGGCTCAGGTGAGACCTGATCACTCTCTACAACAAACAAAAGGAGGTTATAGTGGAGTGGGGTTTGGTCTCTTCTCCCAGGCAACAAGCAACAGGACAAGAGGAAGTGGAATCTAGTCACACCAAGAGAGGTTTAGGTTGGATATTAGGAAAAAAATCTTCACTGAAATGGTAGTGAGATATTGGAACAGGCTGCCCAGGGAAGTGCTTGAGTCATCATCCCTGGAAGTACTCAAAAGATGCGTAGATGTGGTGCTTTGGGACGTGGCTTAGTGGTAGACTTGGTAGTGCTAGGTTAATGGTTGGACCTGAAGACCTGAGAGATCTTTTCCAACCCATATGATTCTATGATTCTATGAAATATTTAACTGGTTAGCTCCAATACTATTTGTAATAACCCATCAGCACAACAAAAATCAGTTGAATTAAAAGTTTATTCATGCTGATCCTTCTAGGACTGAAGTGTAGAGAATATCATTTATTAATGTGATCTACATTACCTGAAAAAAAGTCATTTTACATACAGGGATATGGTTTAATAATCATAATGTTGCTTCACCTAGAATGGTGTAAAAACACAAGCCAGGCAAGTTTGTAAAGAGAAGTTTTATCTTCGTTTAGACCAACTAATAGAGAGTAAAATCAGACAAGCTTCTGGACATTTCTCTAGGACTGTTAAGTTGCCTGAACTACATTTCCATCCAGCAGATGTGGAGATATAATTTCCCTTTGAAGCTTAAAGTTCAAATGAAATTGGCTATAGTAATTATTTAGTCAAATAATACTGCTGCAACCAGTTCCCATTAGTGCTACCTTATTTATCACTTCCTTATGTAGGATTGCCAGATTTCAGCTGTAATGACTGAAAATGAAATATTTTCACAGTCCATAGGCAGAACACTTTTCAAAAGTCTATAGGTAAATAATTCACTAGAGAAATTCAGCAGAAAATTCACTAGAGAAATTCAGCAGAAATTTTAACTTGAGCCATGACTCCCTCCAGCGCGAAGCTATTGACCAATTTACTTATACTCTTCCAATCTTGTAAAAAGCAGACTTGAAAACTGTATTTTCAGTGGTCTGCAAATCCATCATAAGGGGCAGTTCAATATTTATTATTTAAATTTACACTGCTGATGGTCCCAGGAAACATAATATATCTGACTCGGGTTCTAAAAATGAGATTTTCAGTGCTTTTTTAGTATTTGGAACACTGGAGATTTTGTTAGCTGATCGATAAGATTCCAATTCAAGAGATATTTTCGGATGTAAAGATTCAGTGTAAGTTCGGTAGAAACAAGGATCTGACCCTAGATAACTTGAAGCCATTTATGCTAGCCAGAAGTGAAACAACGAGGAAAGGTGTGGAATGTTGTTACTTGAAAAGATCTGGCCTCAAAGAGATCCCACTGTTACCCAGACATCTTCTGCTATAAATCAGTCTGTTTAATCCTGAAATGTTACCCACCTCCCAAATATGAGAAGGAAAATCATCAGAAATATCTATCAGCTCGGAAACTAGTACCCCCTAATGGACCATGTCAAGATTGTCTTAATTTCAATATTTGATATATTTGCTCCAGAGCGGTTATTTAAATATCTGTCCCACATGGCTTCTTGCCATTACTTCATTTTCCAAAGCAAACCATTCAAGTTCCTCTTCTCAAGTTATAAGAACTAACTGAACAAAACATGAAATCCATATTTCTGTGACAAAGAAACTCTAGGTTCTAGGAAACGGGAGTTTAAAACCCTTCTGCAAGCCTAAATCAGCAGGAATTTCATTCATACTCTGCATTCTAGGATAACACCTTAGCCATGAGTGAAGATATGCAAAGTCTAATTAATCTTTAGAGTGCTTTTTTGAAGGACACTACTGCTTTATTCTATCTCTTCACATGCATGACAGACTAGGGAATGCCTCATCTGAGAACTGTTGAGGGAGGGCTCTGAGACTTTAAGTGCTCTGCTACTGTGTGGTGGTTTTACCATGCTAGGCAGCTGAACGCCACAACCGCTCTCTCACTCCCCCTCCTTAGAAGAGGTGGGGAAGAAGTAAAGGAAAGAACAACTCATAGGTTGAGATAAGGATAATTTAATTAAAGGGAAAAAATAATTATTAAGGAAAGATTATTATTAATTAAACAATTTAACTAAAGGGAAAAAAAGGAAAGGGGAAAAGGGAGGGGGAAAGGGAAAAAAAAAAAAAAGTAAAGGCTGTGTGGAAATGCAGAGGAAAGAAATTACTCTCTACTTCCCACAAATGAGCGATGCTTGACCACGTCCTTGAAGCAGGGCCTCAACGCATGTAGCCGGTGTTTGGGAGGACAGACTTTTTTGCAATGAGAGCCCACCCCTCCCCTCTTCTTCCTTTTTCCACCTTTTACTGCTGAGTGTGACATCATATAGCATGGAATATCCCTTTGGTTGGTTTAGGTCAGCTGCCCTGGTTATGTTCCTTTCTCACTTTTTTATCCACCCCCTAGGAGGGCTAGAGAGAGTCCTGATGCTGTGCCAGCACTGCTCAGCAGCAGACACAACACTGGTGTGATACCACTGCTGTTCTAGCTACGAGTGCAGAGCACAGCACTGTATGGGCTGCTGCAGGGAAAGTTAACATCCCAGCCAGACCCAGTACATATGGTTTTCAGGTCACCTGCACAGACAACAATAGTCCTCAGATAGCTTTGTACTACTTGAATTGCATATACTCGTGATTTAAGATTATTATCAAATAATTGCAGATTAAGAATTCTAGTGGCTTATACCTAATGAATTAGGAATCTAAACACACCTAATTCCATATCTACCTTGAGAATCTAGAGGAGCTTATAAAAGTCATACAATTGTAGAATGGTTTGAGTTAGAAGGGATCTTAAAGATCATCCAATTTCAACCTATGGCAGAGACACCTCCCACCAGACCAGGTTGCTCAAAGCCCCTTCCAACCTCCCCTTAAACACTTCCAGGGATGAGGCATCCACAACTTCTTTGGGCAACCTGTTCCTGTTCATAAAACATCTGCAATTATACAAAAAAAAAGTGCATGATATCATAAAAATATTTCGAGGAGAGGAGAGGAGAGGAGAGGAGAGGAGAGGAGAGGAGAGGAGAGGAGAGGAGAGGAGAGGAGAGGAGAGGAGAGGAAGCAAAATAATTTTGCTCTGTATTCACCCTTTGTGGTCCACGCAAATTTATACAAATTATAACATGGAAATAATAGGGTTTTTTGTGTGTTTGTGTTTTACCTTTGCTTCATCAGTAATCATGAAAACTGCACATTTGGATTCTTCAAATACTTTCAATACTCTGGAATACATTCTAAAAAAAATAGTGGCCTAAAACAAATATTTTCTTTGAATAATTTAAACATATTACAGGCTAAGTTTATTTCCTTTCAAAAAAACATGCTTATAACATGATGAAGAGTTCAGGTTATAATTCCAAGCATTGTATTATGCTACTGCTCTGTGATTTTTTTGTTACAGATATAAATGCAGTTGCATAAGTCTATAACATGCATTATATTTAAATGCACTTATGTATATTTAAATGCTGTGTTCTTCTGTGTTTGGTTTGACTCAGTTTACTAAATAGGCCTTCAAACTACTTAAAGACTATATTTCTTCTGCCCATCTCACCCTCGTTGTTCTTGAAGCAACTAGGCTTCTAAATGCATTACCTAAGGAAACATGAGTTAGACAAGCAATGGGTTTCAATCACAGGTCATAATCTCCCCACCAGCCTCATCCTGCTAAACCCTCCTAAATCCTCCAGTTTCTGCTCCTATAATCATGAGGGTTAGAAGCTGCAAGGGCTGCTTTTCACCTCATTAAAATTTCCTTTTAATCTTTTATAATCTCTTACTACAGTACATAAACACCCATCAAAAGCTTATTCCCTCCAATTTCACAAAAGGGGATAATTTTACTATATATTACATATTTGCAAAGTTAAGCTTCATTTCACACCACTATAAACCTTGGTCGAAAGAAGGAATAGTTAAGCAGTTGAGAAAATGGCATTTACAGCTACAGCTGGGTGCATTATGCATTGTGAAGCATTTATTTGGTGAAATTAAACCTTGGTTTTGCTTATGAAACATCTGAAAGCTGATCCCAAATGATTTCAGTGGGCTGTCTTTAGAATGTATATTTCGGACTGTGTTGCCTGTGTGCCCCTTGCGTGACTGACTGTCTAAATCAGACTAGATTAGTTTTCTTTCCTAAGTGGGTGACTACAACTTTTCTTAAATAGGAGCAACTGTTTACCCCAAGCACACATTGAATAGGTCAGCCTCCGTTACAAATTTTCAATAATTCAGCAAGTAAATTTGCAATAATCTAAGCATTCAGGCCCAAATATTATTAAAAACATATTTTCCCTAAATTCAGTCAACACCTTATAACTCTGCATAACTTATATATATCTTAACAGTCCTAGAGCAGACTTGCCTTTAAATAAATCATCTAGGAAACCACAATGTACCTACAATATAAGTTTACAACTAAGTAGTAAAAGATATCAGAAAATGGCATTTATTTCAAACTGTGTTGGCTAAGTAACGACAGTGGTCTTCTCACGAGAGAGAGTAGAAATGTAGCATTACTTTCTGTCTCCTACCTTTACAGAAGTATGGAAGGGTTTCGATCAGAAGCGACCTCTGGCGGTCAACTAGTCACAGTATCATAGTATCATACAATAGCTTGGGTTGGTAGGGGAGCTTAAGGATCATCCAGTCCCAAACCCCCTGCCATGGGCAGGGGGACCTCCCACTAGACCAGGGTTGCCCAAAGCCCCATCCAGCCTGGCCTTGAGCACTTCCAGGGATGGGGCAACCACAGTTTCTCTGGGCAGCCTATTCCAGTGCCTTACTTTTGAGTAAAGAACTTCTTCCTAATGTCTAATCTAAATCTACTTTCTTTTAGTTTAAAGCCATTACTCCTTGTCTTATCACTACATGCCCTTGTAAAAAGTCTTCTCCAGCTTTCTTTTAGGCCCCTGTTAAGTATTGGAAGGCCACTCTAAGGTCTCTCCAGAGCCTTCTTTTCTCCAGCCGGAACACCAACTCTCTCAGTCTGTCTCCATAGGAGAGGTGCTCCAGCCCTCTGGTCATCCTCGTGGCCCTACTCTGGACTCATTCTAATAGCTACATCTATTGTGTGGTGGGCTATAGAGCTCAACATAGGACTCCAGGTGGGGTCTCATGAGAGCAGAGAGGGAGAATCACCTCCCTCAACCTGCTGGCCACGCTTCTTTTGATGCAGCTCAGAATACAGATGGCTTTCTGGGCTGCAACAGCACATTGCTAGCTCATGTTGAGCTTTTCTAGTTCAACACCTCCTGCAAGGGCTAACTTCAAAGTTTTACTCCATTCAGTTCTTATTCTAACCTTTCCTTATTAACATGTTCTGTCATGAAGTTCAAGAAAAATGGAACCAGAAAATTTCACTCTGTTGATGGTTAAAACTGATTTATTATTCTTTTCTTTAGGTTTCTCTTCTTTGTTTTTGTTTTTGTAAACACTAAGCATTCACATCTTCTGTTTTTTAGTAGACATAAACAAACATGAATATTAAATTAATATTTTATTCTCTGTACCACTGTAACCAGCAGCCATCACTCAGTCATAAACACAGGCCAGATCCTTGCCTCCAAACAATCTCATCTGAAAATACATAAAACTGTGAATAGAGCTGCCACTTGCAAGTTTGATGAGATACTGTTTTAGCAGTTATTTTTTCATGAAGGAACCGAGAAGTCATTTGAGCCTGAATTACCTGTCCAGTTGTGGTGCTACTAGTCACCTCCCCCAGTAACATTTTAAAATCATATATAGTTTTAATATATTAAAAAAAATGAGATTTTTTTTTTCTGTAGATGGGTTGTTAGTTATATTAAGTATGGTCAAGTATGGAATTACATGGTTCTACATTTTATCTACATGGTTCTACATTTTATCCTACATTGTTTATTTTTCCACTTCTTACTATTTTGTTTAATGTTCTCATTTCTGTTCTATATTTTCAGTTTTACTACACACTTCCACACTTCTACTATGTATAAAAATTGTCTTGTCTTCATTGGCATTTCTGGACACAGAGTGCGCTTCCTCACTCCCAGAATTTTTTCCACTAGCAGAAGTCAATAACTAATAGGCTTTATACATTCATATACAGTAATGCAGAAGCCAGTGTATTACAATTGCTACTTTAGCAAAAGCTTCAACAGAGTCACTCCAAATTTATACCAGTGTAACTGAGACTACAATTTGCATTCTATTAACTGCAGCTGAAGCTTTTCAGAACAGCTTCCCAATAAAAAGCAAGTGACAGTGAAGTAAAGAACACAAAGTTAAGCTCCATCTGCAAACCAGCTCCTTGCTTCATTTTGTGGTACTCTAAAATAAGCATTTCCCTACTCCACTTTAGGCTTGATTTTCTTTTCCCCAAAAGCCAGGGAAATGAGACAGTGCTTATTTGAAGGAAAATCACTCTTCTTGGTCAAGGAAGGGCACTGCTTCAATTATATATGCGTCTGAAAATCATGACACAAACACTTCTTCCATTCAAATCCTTACACAGTATAAAGGGCAGCACCTGAATTTAAAAGTCATCATTTCTTTTCCATGCATCACAATGAAGAATCAACATCAGATTTAAACAACAGGAAGCAAGTTTTGAAGTTAACTCTAAGTGACACCAGGGAAAGTGATTATGAAGTTGTAGCAAATCATTAAAATTCATCTGTAAAAGCTCCACAGAAGTATTGTCATGCTCTTTTAAATCTTCCATCATTGATTTCAACATAGCATTCCCCTAGAATTCAGCTCAAGTACTGTACTCCATTTGTTCATGCTCTCACTCCATCCCTCCTCCTGTCTGACAACCACATTATATATCATAACAAGTATTCTGTCCTCCATAGGAAACAATAATTGCAACATCAAAGGATGTTTTAAAACCACCTACCTCAAGACTGGTTCAAAATTAAATGCTTATTTCTGTAGACAGGAACTAAGCACATTTATTTTGAAGTATTGAAAGTACCTAAAAACTCCCTTCACTTTCCCTAATGAAATTCATTAGTCTCCTCCCAAAACACGATAGAAAGCTTTCAGTTTACTATAATGCCACATTCCTATTCCTCCAACTATTGCTAAAGTCTGCCAAGAGAAAAAATGAAACGTCAAAGAAAGTACCCAGTCATGAAGCTGAAAGAAAGTACACAGGCATGAAGTTGTAATAATCAAAAAAAATAACAACAAAAAAAAGCGACTTAAGTCCATTCAACTATTCCTCCTACTGTCTGAGATGAAGACAAAAAATACCTTTCCAGTCAGATACTATTAAAGGTTTTTAAAAATAATTGTTAAGTTATCTGCATATTACAGTGTTTGATGTTCTGAAGGATACAGGAAAGGGGAAGTCACCTTGACCACTAAGTTGAATCTCATTTTCAAGGAGCAGTGAGTTGGGTATCTAGTTTGGAAGGATATATAAAGCTATAGGATATATAAAGCATTTGCTATCACATCTTAAATGTCATTGAACACTTTTAACAAGCCAAGACGTAGGAAAGAATCAAAGCTACAGCCACCGAAAGAAAGAGGGAGACTTCTCAGTAACACTACTACCTTTGAATCTGCAGTAGCAGATACTTTGTTATATTAACTGTTAGCAGGACTAAGTGGTTCCTCCTGGGGATCTGTTCCTCCACGGACTTCAAAAGAGATGAAGCTACTACATAAGAACACTACACTTTATTCAAAGTGCCACCATTAGGCAAGGTAATTCTGCTCTCCATTAACTATTTCCAAAGTCTTCCTTAGCAACCATATCTAGACATCTAAAATTTCAGTTGAGGAAGTACCTTAAAAGCATGGTAGACATAAGAGTTCCCTGCAGTATTTACGAGCCTAAGCTGTCAGCAGTGACCCAGCTTCTATTGGGATTCACAAAGGAGGCTGCTGCCCTGGTTTTCATACCCAAGGTGAAACTCTGGATGCACAATTCAGAGCCACATACAAGTGCTTGCCCAGAAGTTTGGGAGAAGATGGGAATGTGATCTCAGTGGATGACTGATGATAGACAGTAAGGCTACAGAAGGCTGGAAGGCTCCAGCAAAGTGAGGAATAAACTTTTTCTTCCTCCCAGTCTTTTACCACGATACTACAGGCTCACCACTCATGCCCACTGCCCTACTCAGAGCACCCAAATGCTCCAGCACTTGCCTTTATCTGGACATATACCTCTTAGCAGGCCTCTCTTTCATTCAGTCTTCTCCCTAGTTTATGCCAGTAGGATCTTAATTGCAAGTCCAGAGGTGCTACATCATGGTAATTCATTGTTAGTATCAAATAAATATATTCATTGTTAGTATTAGTTTAATATATTTCCAACTAACTAATGGAGCTACACCACGAAATGGTAGAGTTCTCTATTTTTGGCAAAGTCAGGAGGGGGACCAGTAAAACTGCTGTCTTAGACTTCCGGAGGGCAGACTTTGAGCTGTTCAGGACACTGGTTGGAAGAGCCCCTTGGGAGGAAGTCCTGAAAGGCAGAGGAGTCCAGGAAGGCTGGGCACTCCTCAAGAAGGAAATCTTAAAAGCTCAGGAGCGGTGTGTTCCCACGTGCCCAAAGATGAGCCGGCATGGAAGAAGACTGGCCTGGCTGAACAGAGAGTTGTGGCTAGAGCTTAGGAAAAAAAAAAAGAGGGTTTATGATCTTTGGAAACGAGGGCAGGCCACTCAGATGGACTATAAGGATGTTGTAAGGATGTGTAGGGACAAAATTAGAAAGGCCAAAGCTCATCTGGAGCTCAATCTGGCTACTGCTGTTAAAGATAACAAAAAATGTTTTTTAAATACATTAACATGAAAAGGTGGACTAAGGAGAATCTCCATCCTTTACTGGATGCGGGGGGAAGCTTAGTGACGAGAGATGACGAAAAAGCTGAGGTGCTTAATGCCTTCTTTGCCTCAGTCTTTAGCGGCAAGACCAGTTGTTCTCTAGATACCCAGTACCCAGAGCTGGTGGAAGGGGATGGGGAGCAGGATGTGGCCCTCACTATCCACGAGGAAATGGTTGGCGACCTGTTACAGCACTTAGATGTACGCAAGTCGATGGGGCCTGATGGGATCCACCCAAAGGTGCTGAGGGAACTGGCGGAAGAGCTGGCCAAGCCACTCTCCATCATTTATCAGCAGTCCTGGCTGTCGAGGGAGGTCCCAGTCGACTGGTGGCTACCAAACATGATGCCCATCTACAAGAAGGGTCGGAGGGTAGACCCGGGAAACTATAGGCCTGTTAGTTTGACCTCAGTGCCAGGGAAGCTCATGGAGCAGATTATCTTGAGTGTCATCATGCGGCACTTACAGGGCAACCAGGCGATCAGGCCCAGTCAGCATGGGTTTATGAAGGGCAGGTCCTGCTTGACAAACCTGATCTCCTTCTATGACAAAGTGACACGCTTGGTGGATGAGGGAAAGGCTGTGGATGTGGTCTACCTTGACTTCAGTAAGGCTTTTGACACCGTTTCCCACAACATTCTCCTCAAAAAACTGGCTGCTCGTGGCTTGGACTGGCGTGTGCTTCGTTGGGTTAGAAACTGGCTGGGTAGCCGGGATCAAAGAGTCATGGTGAATGGAGTCAAATCCAGTTGGAGGCCAGTCACTAGTGGAGTCCCCCAGGGCTCAGTGCTGGGGCCAGTCCTCTTCAATATCTTTATCAATGATCTGGATGAGGGGATTGAGTGCACCCTCAGTGAGTTTGCAGACGACACCAAGTTAGGTGCGTGTGTCAATCTGCTCGAGGGTAGGAAGGCTCTGCAAGCGCATCTGGATAGGCTGGACTGGTGGGCTGAGGCCAACTGTATGAGGTTCAAGAAGGCCAAGTGCCGGGTCCTGCACCTGGCAGGCACAACAACCCCAAGCAGCACTACAGGCTGGGAGATGAGTGGTTGGAAAGCTGCCTGGCAGAGAAGGACCTGGGAGTACTGGTTGATAGTCGGCTGAATATGAGCCAGCAGTGTGCGCAGGTGGCCAAGAAGGCCAACAGCATCCTGGCTTGCTTAAGAAACAGTGTGGTCAGCAGGGCTAGGGAAGTGATTGTCCCCCTGTACTCTGCTCTGGTGAGGCCGCAACTCGAGTACTGTGTTCAGTTTTGGGCCCCTCGCTACAAGAAGGACATCGAGGTGCTCGAGCAAGTCTAGAGAACGGCAACGAAGCTGGTGAGGGGTCTGGAGAACAAGTCTTACGAGGAGAAGCTGAGGGAGCTGGGATTGTTCAGCCTGGAGAAGAGGAGGCTCAGGGGTGACCTTATAGCACTCTACAGGTACCTTAAAGGAGGCTGTAGTGAGGTGGGGGTTGGTCTATTCTCCCACGTGCCTGGTGACAGGATGAGGGGGAATGGGCTAAAGTTGTGCCAGGGGAGGTTTAGGTTGGATATTAGGAAGAACTTCTTTACTGAAGGGGTTGTTAGGCATTGGAATAGGCTGCCCAGGGAAGTGGTTGAGTCACCATCCCTGGAGGTCCTTAAAAGACATTTAGATTTAGAGCTTAGTGATATGGTTTAGTGGAGGACTTATTAGTGTTAGGTCAGAGGTTGGACTAGATGATCTTGGAGGTCTCTTCCAACCTAGATGATTCTGTGATTCTGTGATTCTGTGAACTTAATCCCTTCAGCAACTATTTGCAAAGTCATCATTTTTATACCATAATCTATCCTCTCCTGTGAAGACATATCTGTTTGTAGTTTGAAGATTTACAATTCACTTTTCACTCTACTTAGCTCAGTTTCTTTTAGGAGATAAAAAGACTTCTGCTTTCCCAATTGTTTCCTTACATTGTTTGGCTCAACTGGTACTCAGTGAGGTGTTCCAGTCCACCTGCCCTTTCCTTGATATCTTTTAATGCAGATGATAAAATGGCAACATCACACTTGACATTTAAACTTCAGTCCCAATTGCTTCTAGTCATCCACAGATTCAGGGTATTGCAATGGTTTGCAACAAAAATACAGTTGATTTATTTAAGCCATAATTCTTTGTGCACATATGACATTTTCAGAAAAGCCCAGTAGGTATGTCTCCAGAGAGGGCAAATGTCCAAACACACTGACATTATGTTGATTTTGTTTAGTCTTCTCAATGCCATTCCAGCCATGTGCTAATTCAACTCATGGTCAACATAATACTATGCTTACAAGAATGAAAAGCAGCACTCTTCAGAATTTTTGTACTTTCAAGAGCAAGTCTGCTTCATTTAGTAGATTTATATTTTAATGAAATCTTGCTGAACTTTTTCTAAAGGTGGGTGAGCACTTTTAGAAAAATCGTCAAAATATTCATGCACCTTAGGAACCTAGATTCAAATTCCATTATAATTAACAGGATTTAAGCATCTAACCTGTTTAGATGCTTCAAAAATCCTAATGGAAACCTATCTTGCTCCAAGTATGTACATATTTTTTCTAAAACATCCAGTCCAAAATTATGTTCATCAAGAATAACATGCTATGAAGAAAAAACATTAAATTATGGCTTATTACTTTCAAAAGTATATAAAGTCAACTAATAGTGAAAATCCCATGTGTGGACTCAGTTACACCCTTAAATCTTATTCCCCTACCAAGGAGAGAATCTCAATTTCTCTTTATGCTCTTGGATAATTTATCTAAACAGGTATTACATCCCTCACTTCTCCTCCATCCTATTTTGATTTCCTTATCAACTTGAGAAACTTTTCATGGCAGGGTCTGCCTGTGTATTTACACAGGATTTCCCAAAGAGTTTGTTTGGGTATATCTGCCCTATTAAAACAAAAACAAAATTTGACATGAGCTTCTTAACAGCAGATGGATTATAGTCAGATATTATTCACACAGGTAAAACCCTACATACCTCCATCAAGAAGGGCATCCTACTATGGTAGTTATCAGGAGTATTCAGGAAAAGCTTGAATTCAATACCTATGCTTATATACAGAACAAAGCACCTACATACATCTACAGACAACACAGGCTGAGTCGCCACTGCCTACTGTTGACTTCCAGGAGCGACAAGACAGTTTGGCATGTCAGAGCTCTAGTGTAAAGAATTACTATACTTTTAGGTATACTGCAAGGTCCCTGCTTGGCATCACAGGAAGGCCTCCTGCCTACCCACCTTGCCTCCTCAGGTGCCCTTACACAATAGGTTTGAGTCCCTGGAGCTAGAGGGACAGGGTGTTGATGATGTGGGGGAAAGTCCACACAGGAGGCTGAGCTCAGAGGCAAGTCTGCTTTGTAATGAAAAAGTAGATAAACAATTCAACATAGAACCTTAACTTCACTATCAGCATCTGCCAGAAAAGGAATATATAAAAATAGGAATATGTAAAGGAATATATAAAATAAAAGACTTCTCTTCTGCTGAAACTGTTTGCAGCTCTATATCGAGTGAAATTTGTCTTCTCTGAGTTAATGCACAAACATGGATGGCCAGAAGAGAGGACATCCAGGCCCAGATTTTAGTGGTAGACTTGGCCATGCTAGGTTAACAGTTGGACTTGATGATCTGAGAGGTCTTTTCCAACCCATATAATTTTATGATTCTATGGAATTCTTGGTTCTATGGTTTATTCCTTAATCCTATGACTCACACCCGAGGGGCAGCTCCTCAAGTCTGTTCTTAATATATGTTTTATTTCCATGAAAAGTGATCAGACAATCAAATTCTTAACAGTACCTCATCATTGCTTCTTATTTTATTAAAGAAACTGATCCTCTTTTGCTTTTTCCAATAGTGAAAATAAATCAAACCTGCCAAGATATCCACTCTGCAAATATCATAAGCAATATCTCCTGTCAGAATTCCAATGGGATGTTTAAGTTAGATTCCCAATATTTGGTTGCTTAACTGGAAAATGACTAAATTTGACCTAGACTACCCTACTTTTCTATTCAATCTTAGCAGTGTTGTGAAATTCACCAAGGTTATTCCCTTCTATTTTTTTCATAACAGATTTAAATATATTTTTTAAAAGAACATTGAAGCCAAACAGTCTTTTCTGATGCTAATACACTATCTACTGCACATATTTTCTGATTCTTCCTCATATTGTCTAGCCTGCTGTCTGTGCCATGACTTCAGTAACTCATGACCATTCAACACCTAGCTGGAGTTCACTTTCAAAGCTCAGATGCATTTGAGTTGGATACTTTAGCTCGTTCATAAGTAGGAAAATCAGAAACTGTGAGAGTTGGATAAAAGTTGAGATTAACCTAGAATTACTTACAAAATTGTTTTACAAATAATCTGGGCAACATGAAACAGTATCAAGTCTTTTAAAAGGTAGTTGAAGGCTCCTGTAGATTCCTATAATTCTTCAGAAGAAACAGTTATAAATATCCACTCCAGCTGATCAACAATGATCCTTCCATCATTTTGCTAATACATACAAATACACACACATACAGACACACATACACATACACACAAATAGCTTTACTTATAGCAGAGCAGATCAAAGATACTGCTACATGGTGTTCAAGCATTCAATAAAACTAATCAGTTTTAGCCTTCAATTCATTGCACTAACCTTCATGGAAGTTCGTTAGTTAGCAGTCTTTACTATTTCCTTTAATCATCCACTGTTTGCATGAGATGTACTTCATATTAGAGAAATGTTTTTAAAAGGATTTTAAAAAAAATACTTGAACAATTTGAGTCATTCTATTTTTACCAAATTTCTGCATGTGTAATCTACCTGTGTAGTCCCAGGAAACAGAAATGAGAGAAAAAGCACAGGGTCAGAAATAATGCACTTCTATACGACTGATGTCAACCCAGTGAAAACACCAACAGAAGCAAAATACATCTGCTACATTCTTCCTAAAACTGTGAAATGGCAAAGATAGTATTTTTAAAGCCTATTTAGCCTGAAAGCTTGCAAAAGAAGCCCTTTGGAGGAAAAAGGAAAATATATATATATATATATATATACCTTCTGCGCTGTTTATTCAGATATATAGCAAAGCTGACCAAACTCATGCAATAAATTGCATTCTACACATTTTTAATGTCTCAACTATGCACTGATCACTAATTGTATTCTCATGGAATCAAAGGATGGTTAAAGTTGGAAGGCATCTCATCCACCCACCCTCCTTGGGCAGGGCAACTTACAGCAGGTTGCCCAGGTCTGTCCAGTCGGATTTTGAGTTATCTCCAATGTCAGAAACTCTTGGATCAACCTGTTCCAGTGATCAATTATCATTATTGTGATAGACGACAAGAATGTTTGTTCATTATTTTGCTACCTTAAGGGAACAAAGGGAGTTGTTCAAACAGTGGCTGGAATGCTGAGACATCCCCCAGACACAGGATATCTCAGATCCATGGCTGAGAGAACATTGTGTAAATAGTGGGTTGCTAAACCAATAACGTAGTCCCCTGTCTCGAGGACTAATATAACCAAATAAGGGAGAGAGAGAAGGATGGCAGCTTTCATCCATGCGACCACCAGAGGGGCAGAGACGACAGAGACGAGACGACCCGTAGCAACAATTGACGCAGCTGCAAAGAAGAAAGCCACGGAACCCGGAAGAGCTTGATGATAAAAAGGGACTGCAAAAGGGGGAAGGGGCGTGCCGCTTGGAGGAGCACGAGTTCCCCCGGCCACCCAGCGCTGTTTTGCTTGCTGATCGCTTACTCAATAAATTGATTGACTTAATTCAAATTTTCTCTGACTAAGAGTAATTTATAACAATTATAGTAATAATAATAATAAAAACTTTATACAGAATTACTTGTATTTCAGTCTGTGGCCATTTCCTCATGTCCTTTCACTAGATAGCACTGAAAGCTCAGTCTTCCTGGTGGCAGAGCTCAAGGAGGAGATGGAGAGATTAAGAACTATCAGGGAGTGTGAGCAGGAGTTAAACTGGTGGAGTCACTCCCTGCCATGCCTGAGAGAAAGGCACCGGGGCAACACACCCCAAATAGTGGTGGACCCCCTGCCCTGTCGCTGTCAGACAGACGAAGGGGACCTGAGAGATGGAGAGGGATGGAAACAGGTCCCTGCTCAGCATTGCAGGCAGGCCTCCTGCCTACCTGCCTTGCCTCTCCAGGTGCCCTTATGCAATAGGTTTGAGGCCCTGGAGCTTGAGGGACAGGGTGTTGAGGATGTGGGGGAAAGTCCAAACAGGAGGCTGACTAGGGCGAGGAAGTCGACTCCACACCTCAAGACTGCTTCCACCAAGAAGGAAAGAAGGGTAATTGTTGTAGGTGACTCCGTTCTGAGGGGAATGGAGGGCCCCATATGTCGGCCTGATCCTACCCATATGAGAAGTCTGCTGCCTACCTAGGGCCTGGGTCAGGAACATTACCAGGAAACTTCCTGACCTTGTTCGGCCCTCCAATTACTACCCCTGAGTGATAGTTCAGGCTGGCAGTGATGAAACTGCTGAGAGAAGCCTGAAGGCTATCAAAAGGAACTTCAGGGTACTGGGGTGGTTACTGGATGGAGTGGGTGCACACGTGGTATTTTCCTCTACCTCTTCAGTGTTAGGTATATTGAGCAGACCTGGATGGTCCGGCTGATTAATACATGGCTGAGAGGCTAGTGCCATCGCAGGAATTTTGGGCTTTTTGACCACAGAGAGGTTTACTCGGCACCTGGCCTAAATGCTGCCAATGGGTCCCACCTGTCCCAAAGGAGGAAACAGATTCTAGCCCAGGAGCTGGTGGAGCTCATTGAGAGGGCTTTAAACAAGGTATGAAGGGGGACTGGGGGGAAATGAGACTTGATAGAGATGAGCCTGAGGGAGCAGTGCTAGTGTTGGGGGTGAGGGCAATGACGCAAGTGAAGTGCTGCTAAAACCAATGTACACAGCATAGGCAACAAACAGGAGGAGCTGGAAGCCATTGTGTGGCAAGCAAACTATGACCTAGTTGCCAACACTGAAACATGGTGGGACCCCGCCCATGACTGGAGTGCTGCAGTGGATGGCTACAAGCTCTTCAGAAGGGGCAGGCAACTAAGGAGGTATGGTGGTGTAGCTCTCTACATTAGAGAGTACTTTGATATTGTAGAGCTTGTGGATGGGAATCATAAGGTCGAGACCCTGTGGATAAGGATCAGGGTGTTGGCCAACAAGGCAGACATTCTGGTGAGGGCCTGATACAGACCACTAAACCAGGATGAAGAGACGGATGAGGCGTTCTATAAGCAGCTGGCAGAAGTCGCTCAATTGTCAGCACTTGTTCTCATGGGGGACTTTAACTTCCCGGACATAATGCTGGAAATAGAGTACAGCCCCGAGGAAGCAGTCTTGGAGGTTCCTGGAGTGTGTGGAAGAGAGCTTCCTGGCTCAGCTGGTTAGTGAGCCTGCCAGAGCGGGTGCCGCGCTAGGCCTGCTGTTCACAAACAGAGAAGGCCTGGTGGGAGATGTGGTAGTAGGGAGCTGTCTTGGGCAGAGTGACCACAAAATGGTAGAGTTCTCTATTCTTGGTGAAGTCACAAAGTTACTGACCCCCCTGGGTCAGTAAAACTGCTACCTTGGACTTGCAGAGGGCAGACTTTGAACTGTTCAGGACACTGGCAGGGAGGGTCCCTTGGGAGTCAGCCCTGGAAGGCAGAGGGGCCCAGGAAGGCTGGAAGGCTCCTCAAGAAGGAAGTCTTAAAGGTGCAGGAGCAGGCTGTCCCCGTGTGCCGTAAGTCTAGCTGGTGGGGAAGAAGACTGGTGTGGCTGAACAGGGAACTTTTGCTGAGTCTCTGGGAGAAAAAGAGAGTTTATGTCCAGTGGAAGAAGGGACAGGCAACCTGGGGAGTGTACAAGGAATTTCCTAGTGTATGCAGGGGACAGATCAGAAACGCTAAAGCCCAGCATGAGCTCAACCTGGCCACTATGGTTAAGGATAACAAAAAATGTTTTTATAAATATGTTAATGGCAAGAGGAGGACCAAGGAGAATCTCCATTCTTTACTGGATGCAGGGGGGAACATGGCTACTGAGGATAAGAAAAAGGCTGAGGTTCTTAATGCCTTCTTTGCATCTGTCTTTAATAGTCAGACCACTTATCTTTGGGGTACTCATCCTCCTAACCTGGAAGTCTGAGACAAGGAGCAGAATAAACCCCCCACAGTTCAAATGAAAACAGTTAGAGACCTGCTGCTCCACCAGGACTGTCACAAGTCCTTGGGGCCAGATGGGATCCACCCGAGGGTGCTGAGGGAATTGGTGGATGTGACTGCTGAGCTCTTTCCATCATCTATCGGAGGTCATGGTCATCCGGAGAGATCGCAGATAACTGGAGATTTGCTAATGTGACGCCCATCTACAAGAAGGGTTGTAAGGAGGATTCAGGGAACTCCAGGCCTGTCAGCCTGGCCTCAGTGACACGAAAGGTGATGGAACAGGTCATCGTGAATGCAATCACACAGCATATGCAGGAAAGCTGGGGGATCAAGCCCAGTCAGCATGGGTTCATGAAAGGCAAGTCCTGCCTGACCAACCTCATCTTCTGTGACCAGATGACCCGCCTGGTGGATGAGGGAAAGGTTGTTGATGTAGTCACCTAGACTTCAGCAAGGCCTTTGACACGGTCTCCCCTAGTATTCTCCTGGAGAAGCTGGCAGCCCATGGCTTGGACAGGTACATGCTTTGCTGGGTTACAAACAGGCTGGATGGCTGGGCCCAGAGAGTGGTGGTGAACAGAGTAAAATCCACCTGGCAACTGGTCACCAGTGGTGTTCCCCAGGGGTCAGTGTTGGGGCCAATCCTCTTTAATGTCTTTATTGATGACTTGGGTGGGGGAGTTGAGTGCACACTCAATATGTTTGCAGATGATACCAAGTTGGGGGAAAGTGTTGATCTGCTGGAGGGTAGGAAGACCCTGCAGAGGGACCAGGACAGGTTGGATCAATGGGCAAAGGCCAGTGGGATGAGGTTCAACACAGCTAAGAGCTGTGTCCTGCACTTTGGCCACAACAACTCCATGCAGCGCTACAGGCTTGGGGGAGAGTGGCTGGAAAGCTGTGCAGAGGAAAAGGCTCTGGGAGTGCTGGTGATGCTCACTTGAACATGAGCCAGCATTGTGCTCACATGCCCAAGAAGGCCAACGGCATCCTTGCTTGGATCAGGAACAGCGTAGCCAGCAGGACCAGGGAGGTGATCATCCCCCTGTGCTCTGCTCTGGTGAGGCTGCACCTCGAGTACCGTGTTCAGTTTTGGGCCCCTCAGTACAAGGTTGTCGAGGCCCTGGAGCATGTCCAGAGAAGGGCTATGAAGAGGGTGAAGGGCCTGGAACACAAGTCCTGTGAGCAGCTGAGGGAACTGGGGTTGTTTAGTCTGGAGAAGAGGAGGCACAGGGGAGACCTTATTGTTCTCTACAACTCCCTGAAAGGCAGGTGTGGGGAGCTGGGGCTCAGCCTCTTCTCACAGGTACCTAGTGATAGGACTAGAGGGAATGGCCTCAAGTTGTGCCAGGGGAGGTTCAGGTTGGAAATTAGGAGACATTTCTTCTCAGAAAGTAGTCAGGCATTGGAATGGGTTGCCCAGGGAGGTGGTGGAGTCACCATCCTTGGGGGTGTTCAAGTAAAGCTTGGAGCTGGTGCTTAGGGTCGTGGTTTAGTGAGTGATGTGGGTAGTAGGAGGATGGTTGGACCAGATGATCTTGAAGGTCTTTTCCAACCTTAATGATTCCGTGATTCCTCACTCTTCCCCTTCAGTTATTTATACCCATTGATAAGATGCCTCCTGAGCCTTCTCTCCTCCAGGGTAAACAATCCCAGAACTTGTTTTTTAAATCTCCAACTCCTGATCACCTCCAATTACCCAGAGAAATTTCTGCTGCAGAAATTGCTCCTAAAAACAGAAATGGAGCCTTCAGAGGCTGAAATTTAAACCTGCTCTGGGATACATGACTGACAAAAGCATGCATATTCGCAACACAGACGCTCTTGTCTTAGAAGCCACCAGTGAAAATGATCATGTATGTCCCTTGGGAGCAATGAATTGTACTTAATTTATTATAGGTTAAAGGAATATTAAATAAAGAGGAAGAAAATTGTAGCAAGATTTCCTTTATAGGAGACATCAACTCTTCTTTCTATACAAAAGATTTAACCCACAAATGAAATCAAACATACCTTAGTAGGAATGAGACAGGAGATACAAAGAGGATTCTGTCGCAGGATAAAATGTAGGTCAGTAAACTGGATTTTAAACAGTTATTAAAAGACCAAGAAGAAATACTGAACAGTAACTCAACATTTCAGCTAAAGATACAAACATCAAATTAGGCAGAACCCAATAAAAATAAATAAAATTAAAAAAAAAAAAAAGGGAGAGGAAAGATTAAGAAATAATTGCAAATAGTTACAGGTAAACACAGTTGAGCAGATAATATAAAGCTGCCTGTCCTGTCTGGAAGAGCAACTATCTTTCCAACAGCAGAGGTTAAATAGCACTTAGTCCTACAGAGATTTTAATAAATAAGTAAAATAAATAAAAATAAATAAATAGATAAACAAAAAAGCCTGTCGAGTGTCCTTCTACCTCTTTGCCTTTTTCAAAGATGTTTAGAAAGATTGTAAATAAGCTCCTCTTAGGGTATCTGGTACTGGTTATAAATGGCATAACCACTCATCAGTAAGTCCGAAGGTTTCATGATCCTGAAGTATGATTTCTGGCTCACTTAGAGCTCTTGAAGCCTGCAGTGGTTTTTTTGTTGTTTTTATCGGTCTTCCCTGACTCGCTAAAAGTTTATCATATTCCCAACGTGCCACAGAAACTTATCAACCAGATCCCAAAGCCCTCCAGATTTTATTTATGAATTTACATTTTCATCTGATCCTAAGTCAAAGTAAAGCAGGGAAAAAATATGGTGGATGTTAAGGCTTTGATTTATTCTGGGAAGGTATAATTTATTTATTAGAAATATTTATTTACCATCTCTGCAGCTGCACCTGGGAGTACAGGTTGTTTGCTCTCAGAAATATGCCATATTGGCCACCATGGCTATTCCATCTTTCATATGTATTGAGTCCATTTGGGGGATTCATTGTTATTATCTCTGAAACGAGGCTCACAGTTCACTGCTTCTGCAGCTTGGCTTCTTCTATTAGCATATCACTCAGCTTATTGACTATGCCCTGACAACTCCACAGATGCAAAAATAGATCTCATAAGTTAATCCATGACATCTACAAAGAGAAGATCAGTGCACTGGTGACCTCTAGACCTCTAACTGTAATACTCAAGTACAGTCAAATGTTGCACACAGAGCTTGGAAGACAGAGCCATTCCTCACAGGCTTTCCAAAAAGGGTGGCACCCAAGAATGGCAGTGCTCCCTTTCACACCCAAGTGAATTTGGCCGGACCAGAAAAATCTTCAAAAGCTGAGGAAAAAATTGTTGACCTCACAGAAACAGTCATCTTCAAATTCCAGCTTCAAGGCCAATGGATTAGTTATCAGGCTGAATAGCAAGGGAGACTTAAGATTGCCTTCCTCCACTTCAAATTAGATATAAATAAAAGCTGTCATTCCCTTTAATTTTAAATTCCTGTTCCTGTAGGAGTATGTACTGAGGTTCACAACATACAACAGACCTTTATTTGCATCACAACATGCATCAGTAAGTATTGCAGTAGTGTATGCTTCCAGTTTGTAATTATTCTTAGCCTATTTCTAGATGAGCTGTAGGACAGCCAAGTTTTCAAAGAAATTCAGTTATGAAAATTAATTTTGTAATGCTAACCAAGTAAACTTTACTTAATTTGTCACTGTAATAGAGAACAGCTGCAGCACAATAACCATTACTGGCCTCAGATTGCTAACATCATCCAACAGTTTCATGGTCCAGGGTTTCTGGAATGTGAATAGGATGAGGTTCCTTAATGCTATCAGTAACCACTCCTGTGGCTAATTGGCCACAAAACACCAGCCCTGCCAGAAATTCCCCTTCAGGATCCTCTTGAAAAGTGCATCTCAAATTAAAACTGCCTAGACCTGTTTAAGCTCCTTCTCATATCTGTTATGTTCTTGATAAAAACCTTAGCCCATATTAGATTCTCATACGCAGTACTACCTACACTTTCCATCCTTTTCCCAAAGCCGGCAAAAGGAGAAAAGTTTGCTATTCTCCCTAGTTTTTCTCCCTATTCTCTCGCTATTCTCTCGCTAGTCTCACAAATCCATTGTGGATTCGTTTCTATCAACATTTGGTATCGGCAAGGAATACCAAAGTAAGCTTAAGCAATGCAACCTGTCTCAGTGGCATTCTGGTACATTAAGTACACAGAGTATGCAGTCATATGCTTCTTGCAACCAGCCTGATTTTGAAGTTACCTCAGGTTTTATCATTCCTAACTTACTTCATGGTCTCATTGTGAACTTGTTGATGTTCCATTTACTTTGAAACTTCTACACATTTGGTAAGTTTTTACTGCATGGAAAACAGCTCTCGTACAAATTCTTCTGCAAGATTTCTTGGGGTTTGCTATGCTTATTACTAGGTTTTGATCCTCAAGACGTTATTCATTCATACCAGACTATGCCTTGTGGTAACTTGGTGCAAAGTAGGCTGCCTTTGGTTACATCACTGCTTAAGGATGGCTCATTTTGAATGAGCTCTAGTATCACATGCATTGGAAAGAAACATCCATTGCTTCAGGGATGTCCGTACGTACAGACTCCACGGAGCCAGGAGGCCGAGATGTCAACAGACTTTCTCAGAAACAGTTGATTTCGAGAGTTGCTCGTCTCTGCAAAAACCTCTCAATGGTGCTTCAAAATAAGGCAAGCTTCATCTGCTTCTAAGATAAAAGGAACAGGGGTCTTTTATGACAATGTATCAGGAGAAAATTCTGCATGCCAAGCAGGTACTATAAGGCACTGAAGCTATTTGTCCAATCTACCCCCAGAGCTTGGTGTAATATGACCCTTGACAGATACAAGAAAGTTTCAGTCTTCCCATCTCCTCATTTCCACTTCACATTTTGTGATGCTGCTTAAGCAGTTCAGTTCCAAGTCACCACTTGCAGTTCCATAATCAAAAAAAATGGGAAGTATAACATTTCAGATCATTCATTCACTTTAAGGGGATACAAGTTTTAAGAATAGTTTAGTATTTTAAAAAAACACCTTGCTTCATTATGTAAATCCAAATCCTATTTTTAGATTCTTCCTTTTGATTTGAACCAACAGACTGAAGCATAACCTAATAACAGGAAAAAGGATTCAAGTTCACAGATTTCCATCCTACCTCCTTTGAATTGCCTTTCTGTGTGTTAAAAAGCGAAATCAACAGAACAGAACGCTAAAGAATGCTGCTCCCACGGGACAAAGCAATAACATCACAAAGTTTCTGCTGAACAAAGCTCAAGAACAGGAGTGCTGCAGCTTCTGTTTTCTGCTTTTAAACACTTAGTAGTTATGCAACCTTAAAAAAGCTTTTATCAATGTACGGAAGCATTAAACACCGTGAACAGATAAGTACAAGATGAAAGATTGCTGTAGAAAATTGCATGCATTATGATGCCTCAACTTCGCCAGTCAGTACAAAGAAGCAGAACAAAACCCATCACACCTTTTAATCTCTAGAAGGGAAAACAGTGCCACCCACTGCTTTTCCAGGGGATCTCCTTGCCTTTTGAGACAGCTGCAGAAAGCTGCACTTGGTACTTTGCAATTACAAAATAGCCACCTCCTGCTGTCTTGCCTTCCTCTCTCACTCCAAAATTGGGTTCTTCTACCAGGCTACACGTCTACACCAATATTTCAGTCACTAGTAAAGCCGCACAAAGGAAAATCACCCTTCTGTGAACTTGTTCTACTACAGCTGGACCCTCAGGATAGACAAAAGCTGAATCTCAGAAAAACTGAGTTTGTTTACCCTGAGAACAGGATTTTCTTTGACTTTAAAACAATGTCAGGTGTCTGCAGCTGCTACTTAGAATGCAACACGCACGGTTTCAAGCTGAAGGTAAAAATACCATACCTCACTAATTGTGAAGATTGTCTGCCAGGTCACAATATCCAACTGCCTTGTGTGTGTCCTTTTATTCATTTTTTGCATCATTCCCCCATCACACCAGAAAAAACACCAGCTTGGAACAGGCAAGTTTTTAATCCAAGGATTGTCAGCAATCAGAATTAGAAATACTCATGCTTTAGAAATACTATGCACTTAACTATCTCAAAGTCAGATACTTTGTTAAATATTCCTAAGCAGTCCTGACACTGTGGACCTTGTTATCAGGGATCTCAGTCATGTCTTTAGCTCAGCTATGGTCTCCTAGAAATAGCCAGAAGACATCCAGACAGCAGCAGTTGCACACATCCTCAAGATATGCGTAACTGAAATAAGATCCCAGGCCAAAGGGAAGAAGACATTCAGATTCTAAAATCATTTGAGTGCCCTCTGCAGTTCCCGAGGTGACAAGCACTACAGTGTGCATGCATTTTTTTTTTTTTTTTTAAGAGAATCATGGTCTGCAAGTTTTATTGCGCTTGTATTACTACTCAATAAATGCCTACAAAGTTCACTGGACATGAAGCAGAAGTGCCAACCCTCCGCCACTAAAAAATCGCTTTCTATTCTGAGCTCAGTTTCTCTTAAAAATGTAAGAGCAATGAAGAATTCATTTTTTTCAAGCACAAAATTAGCAGTTTTTCCAATGGTCTTAAGCACCAAGACAGCAGCTAATTAGTGAAGTCATCTGACAATCATGTGAACTCATACTGTGCTACCAAGAGAGCTGCTAGTGGAAACCATCCACATGACTTTGAATGAGGAATAATATGCTTTTCATAGTAAGTATACAAAAGAGTATATTACTTCCGTCAAAAAGAAACCTGTACTGAGGTACCCAGTCAGCGCCACGGCTGGGCGCATACTTCTAGATTACCTTTAACTGGCGAAGAAAGCGGAAGCCCTGTTTTTCCCCCAAAAGAGCAAAGCATCGATTACATAACTCTCTACAACTAACTAGTCTCTCATTAGAAAAATAATCTGCAAGCCAGTTCACAACATGAAGTAGGATCCCTGGTTGCTCGGTCTGAAGGACGCGCAGGCAAGTACTTCAGGCCAAGTCACATGTGATGCAGTACTCTCTCTACAAAAGCAAGCGGGACTCAATCATTTTTAACAATAACACTGGAAAAATAAGAGGTCAGTGGCAGCATACAGAACTACAGAAAATATGCATTTCACTATCTGAAAGCCAGATACCTTGTTAAGTATTCCTAAGCAGTCCTGACACTGTGGATCTTGTTATCAGGGATCCCAGTCATGTCTTTAGCTCCGCTGTGCTCTACTGGAAATAGCCAGAAGACATCCAGACAGCAGCAGTGACACACACCCTCAAGATATGCGCAGTTGAAATCAAGGTCCCATGCTAAGGGGAAGACATGCAGATTGCAAAATCATTTGAGAGTGCCCTCTGCAGTTCCTGAGGTGACAAGCACTAAAATGTGTACGCATGTTCATAAGAGAATCTTGATCTGCAAGCAAGTTTTATTGTGCTTGTACTACTGCTCAATAAATGCCTACAAATTTCACTAGACATGAAGCAGAAATGCCAACCATTCGCCACTAAAAAAATCACTTTCTATTCTGAGCTCAATTTCTCTTAAAAACATAAGAGCAATGAAGAATTCTTTTTTCAGGCACAAAATTAGCAGTTTTTCCACTGTACAGTTTCCAACTCGTAATGTGTTGCTGTGCAACCAAGAGAGCTCCTGGTGGAAACCATCCACACGACTTTGAATGAGGAATAATATGCTTCTCATAGTAAGCATACAAGGGGAAAAGGTATTCCAGACATTTATTTTTCAGTGTACAGTATAATACAGTTCAAGTTAAGAAATATGGACAAAGGTCATGAAATACATGTATTGTGTTTGCTAGACATAGTTGACTAAGAGCAAGGCATATTCCAGCCCGTACTCCACAGAGTTACAATGAAGTTCAGACACGTGAACAGGAATTTTAGTTTAATGATTTACAGCTCTTTTGGTCTGTTTAACAGAAAACGAACCAACTGAAGCAGAACTTCATCATTAAAGCCTCTCACACTACCCTCTTCGACAACATCGTATAATGGCTTACTGTCTGTTCCCCAACAGATATTCTTCCGAGGGTTGTTTTTAACAGTTTCTACAGTTAACGCTAAAGTGTTCAGCTGGAAACAAAAGAAAGCAAAGTATTTTCCATCAGTCACTACTGCCTGTGATACAAAAGGACGCGTCACATCTGCTTCATTCCAGAATCCTGCAAAATAAAGAAACAACCCGAGTTACACAGGACTCAATTCTTATCGGCACTGATGTGATCTAACCACCCACCCACACCTTCTAGGATTTTTACACAAACAGGCATGCGATCCTGAAGTAAGACTGCTGACATTTTACTTTTCCTCTCACTGTAGTTTCCTTGAATTCACAGAGCTGAAAGAAGACACTGAGCCACTTAGTCACCTCATAAAATTCCTAAAATTACACCTAACACCCTTCTATCTAACGACTGAGGAGCAGCCAACTGCAGGACCGAGGTTTGGGCGGTATTACACAAGGAACTATGTTTCTGCATAATTAATTCTCCCGGATTGAAAGCACTCAAAGGCAAAGTTTTAAATAACTCCCTTGAATAAGCTCTGCTTCTTTCACTGGTTCAATTAAATCTTTAAGGACCTGCTTAAAGGATGGCCTTCAGAAGAAAAAGCACAAAAAATGACTGCATGAGAGAAAAGGTCAGAGAACATTAGAGCAGGCGTTCATCATGAGGACGGGATGACTTTTACAGACTGAATGTCTTGTAGTCCCAAAGCTGGGAAAAAATAAAAAAACCTTGAAGAAAATAGGGAGGCCTGTAGCTTGTATACTCTTTCAATAGCTTGTGTAGTCTTTTAGCTGAAAGTAAGAGACAGGTAGCAGAAGCAAGGAAGATAAGGGATAAAAGGTTAAAAACAAGGAGAAAAACAGCTCCAGGCTGACCAATAGTAGCCTTTTGCTCATTAAGGGTCATTTACATATTAAAAATCACACCCATCAAAATGATGATGTGTGGTAATGTGGGATTTGGTGTTTCCCCCCGCTGTTCCTCTGTGATGCGCAAGCTCAGTAGAGAAAAGTTAAGCTATAGCTATAACAAGATAAGTAATAGCTAATCAAAAGTAGCCAAGGAGATAGTTTTCACAAGTTTGCTGTGTATAAATTACGGTGATTCGAGTCAGAGGTGTGCTTGCTTTGCAAAAGATCGCCAAGCATCTGACCCTGCAGAGTTATATATCTAATTATTTAATTAAAAGACCTTTATGTGGATTCCAACTGTGTGCTCACTGGCGCGGCATACCGGGCACCAACCTATGGACAACAGTCTTACCTTGATACATTGCTTGAGCTGCTGTCCACGCAAAGAGACTTGCGACACCATTAGCTCGATAAACAACTTCAATCTGATCCTCAAGGTTCGCTATTTCAAACCTCTCCCTTTTGAGTTTATCAGGAATCAGGTGAAACTGCGTGTGGCCATAACAGCACGGGTCTGCTACCTTTGACCCTGTGACCACCCCAAAAGAAAACAAAAATGAGGAGACAGTGTCACACAACGTTCTTTATGATGCACACAAACAAGATTTTGCTGTCAAGCTCCAAGCAGATCAAAGTTAAGACCTGTACCGTAGAGCCTCGTAAGTGCAGAGTCATCCATTTCTCTGTGAGAATGGAGGGCTTGCTGAGTCCAAAAGATAACATACGCAAATGTCTCTGAAGGATATGCATCAGCTCAAGTCCAGCTTTCCTACTAAGTTTCTGTTCAATTCCACTCCTTCAGATCAATCCTGAGACACAGCAATACATGCTCAAGAGGATGCTACTCCCCATTACGTAAGCGACATGGAATCTTTATTTCACACGCTATATATAATAATTATAAGAAAATAAATATAAACGCTCTCTCTGCTGAGAGAAGGTGAAAGGTCAGGGTTGTTTTTTTCCTTTCAAAAAGTAGTTAACATTTCATGACTGGAAACTCTTACCTATAAATACCTTGTTTTCATACTGCTTTTTGAACAGTGGCAGTTTGGACGGTTTGTGATCAATAACGGGAACATCTCCAAGGTCTGACTCCAGCGGTACAATCTTGAAGAAAGCAGAAGAAAGAACAGCCACCCCATAAGTCGTGCTTCTGACATCTGGCTTCACGTCATACCCCGTTTCTTGACTAGACACCAGAAAACACAAGTTTTCCTTACATACACCATATACATAATTTATTTACTGAAATCAATGAACACTATTTTTGCAAGAGAACCTCCTGTCTCACAACAACTGCTAGTACATGCTTGTTATAATGACGTCTGAGTTTTCTGCAAATTATAAACGACATTGCATGAAATGGTGCTAAGATGATCAGCAACATTTCTAACAGCAAACTAACCGGAACCACCAGGCTGAGCTCACTCTCCCTCTTGCTGGCGTGCTATGTTACGTGTTAAGGGGCACTGCATAACTCAAAAAATACAATAGGTGCCCATGCACCTTAAGCGCTATTAGCGGGTAACAGAGCTCGTATTCAAATTGTCTTTCTGCCCCAGTTTTGGCTTTTATTGCCCAGACACTTGCTTCAAGATTTTGAACATCTGACCCTAATAACCTAAACACTGTACAACCACTTTCTCAAGAAATGCTCAGCATCAACAGAAAGCAGAGCGTGGGCTTCGTTGTGCAGCAGAAATGGGGCAATGGAGACCCTTACAGTTGCTATACAGGTAGCATTCTGCAAAACTAGAAGAAAAAGGTAAGGATATTGAATCAGCTCCCAGAAAACTCAGCATTCAAGAAAACAAGAGCCTTTAGTGGGTAACAGAGCTCACATTCAAACTACGTATGCTCTCTCCCACTCCAGTCCTTTCATCTCCGTTTCTCTCATCACCTTAAATTCTGAGAAGCGGACCTTGCCCATCACATTTCTCGCTCTTGATTCCACTTATTCGTACAAGCACAAAAGAAGTTAACAGCCCCAGGCACCTATGGGCAACAACGCATACGCAACATACGCACAAGAATGATCAAGCTGAAGTTCAGAACACCATCCCACTATCTGAAAAGCACTTAACACGGCAAGGCATAAGAGCATTATCATTTGAGAAACACACCGATGCACTCATTATACAACTGATTAAGCAGGTCCTCCACATAATACTATCACCACCAGCAACACATGCTACAGCATAGCTCCAGCAGCAGTCAGAAGCTGAAGTGAAAATACACATTAGTAAGTTGCTGTTGAAAATATCCACACCTCTGGAAGTTGCTTTGGTACACGCAGCTGGAGGTGCGGCTTATCATCTATCTGAAACCGCACAGGATCGACTCTACCTTTTCGATGTCCGTGCACAACAACCTCCTCACCGTGATGCCAGTAGTAGTTAACCTCAGGATTTAGGTCTGAAACAGAACAAAGAGGGAGAGGCATACAGAGATCACCCGTCTGCATTTTCAGCCACCCCAATTCTGCTCTGTAGCTGCAGCAAAATGGGAGAACCACAACCCACTTATACATGTCAGCAGCAACGATGTGAAACAACGTCCCTGCTGATGGACAACAGGCAGCGACACCAAGCACGCTCATGCAGACAGAGCCCACCACCCAGCCCCACCGCCTAGCGTGCCTGTAGAATCATAGAATCATTAAGGTTGGAAAAGACCTTCAGATCATCTAGTCCAACCACCACCCTACTACCAATGCCACCCACTAAACCATGCCCCTAAGCACCACGTCCAGCCTTTCCCTAAACACCCCGAGGAACGGTGACTCCACCACCTCCCTGGGCAACCCGTTCCAAGGCCTGACTGCTCCTTCTGAGAAGAAACGTCTCCTAATTTCCAACCTGAACCTCCCCCGGCACAACTTGAGGCCATTCCCTCAAGTCCTGTCGCTAATTATCTGAGAGAAGAGACCGACCCCCAGCTCCCCACAACTTCCTTTCAAGGAGCTGTGGAGAGCAGTGAGGTCTCCCCTGAGCCTCCCCTTCCCCACACTAAACAACCCCGGTGCCCTCAGCCGCTCCTCAGTTCCCTCGCCCTCGCCCGCCCCCGCTCCGCACCAAGAGACGAGGCCGCCAGCAGCGGGTTGCGGCCGCACAGGGAGGCGGCGAGGGAGGAGACGAGCTGCGTGAGGAAGGGGCCGGGCGTGTGCTCCTGGTCGCGGTAGAGGAACGGCCGCCGCTTGTTCTGGTAGAAGCTCTCCTGCAGCAGCGCGTCGCACGCGAGCGAGCGCAGCGCGCCCAGGTCCAGGTCCAGGTCCGCGTCCGCGTCCGGCGCCGCTCCCGCCGCGGGCCCCGGCTCCTCCGCGGCCTCCGCCGGCGGCGGCAGCCCCGGCACGAAGACGGTCCTGGTGAAGCTCCGGTACCAGCGGTCGGCGTTGAGGGCGAAGGTCTGCGGGTGCACCGTGTACTTGGGCCGCTGCAGCTTCCCGTACAGCCGCAGCTTCTCCTCGATCGAGGCCGCCTCGTGCACCTGCCGGTGGAAGTGCTCCAGGCGCCGCCGCCGGGCCGCCTTGCTCCTGGCCGTGTGCGAGGCCACCACGGGCGGGTAGAGCGGCCCGGGCGGCGGCGGCACGGCGGGCTCCTGCGAGAACCAGCGCCGGCCGAGCCGCAGCAGCCGGCAGCCGCCGGGCGCCGCCATCTCGCAGCGCCGCGGGGCAGCGGAAGGGCGCGGGGCGGGGGCCGCGCGCCTCGGTTGGGCGCCGGGCTCCACGTGACCGGGGCAGCCCTCCAATCGGCGCGCTCCCCAACAAAGGGCTGCCGGGAAGCGAAGGGAGCGGCCTTCCCGGGAGGCACGCCCGGGTCCTCCCGGTAGGACGGCGCAGGGTCTGTGCATGCGCCGCGGCCTTCCCTCCGGCTTCCCGGGACGGGAACTACAGCTCCCAGGAGGCACTGCGGGAGGAGCGGCGGCGGGCCCACTTCTGGGCTTTGCCCCGCCCCTCAGCCGGCCACTGTCCCCCGCGGCACTGAGGCGTGTCGGGGTGTTAGCACGGGGCATAGAGGGGAGCTCAGAGACCTCCCCAGTTCCAACCCCGTGCCGTGGGCAGGGACACATGCAGCCTGTCACGTTCCCCAGGGCCTCACCGAACTTGGCCTTGAGCACCTCCTGGTCCCCGCTACCAAAACCTGTCCATATAAACCCGCTACACTGGCCCCGGGACAGAGCCCTGCGGAACACCACTTGTGACCGGCCTCCAGCTAGATTTAACTGCATTCACCACAACTCTTTGGGCATGGCCAAAGACAACATGCATTCTGTTTCTCCATCCCTTCTACTTTGTTTTTTTTTGTTTCTTTTTAAACTACACATTCATTAACCTGAGCTATCTCATGAAAGTTTACCTGGCTGCTGTCCTTTTTATTCGCCAGTATTGTTAACATGTAGACTGCCTAGTGGTAGGGAGGGTACTTACGGGTGCAATTAGGGTAGAAGAAACACTATATAGCATAGGTAATCTACTCCCCTTCCTAAACTTCAACCTGGCTTTCTGCTGAATTGCTGGTCAGAAGTTGTACTTGGCATAATTTTTGGAATGTGTTGCAAAGATTGAAAAAGATCTACTAGAAGAGGGTAGATTTAGATTAGGTTTTGGGCGGAACTTCTTTACTCAGAGGATGGTGAGGTACTGGAACAGGCTGCCCAGAGAAGCTGTGGATGCCCTGTACCTGGAAGTGTTCAAGGCCAGGCTGGATGGGGCTTTGGGTGACCTGCTCTAGCAGGAGATGGCCCAGACTATAGCAGGGAGGTTTGAATTAGGTTATCTTTAAGGTCCCTTCCAACCCAAACCATTTTATGATTCTGTGAAAAGCAATGTTTGGGGCTGAGATTTTCAACTACACTAATGCATAGGCAGTCAAAAGCTGTCCTTTGGTTATAACTGACGTGGTGCTTATAAAAGAGAGGTTTAAATGTTAAGTTTCATCCCGGTTATGTGTTGGGCATTTAAGGGGATCACTTGTTTGATTTTGAATCCGGCCACCCTCTTCACCAGAAGGGATGAGATGTGATCTAATTAAAATGGGAGAGTCATGATGTGAGTTAGAGGATTTTAAAGTCTTCTGTTTGTCATATGCATAACTTCTCCTCAGCAATTCAGGACCTTTTTTGAATTTGAGTTCTCCTTTGGGAAGCATGCTTCAAGCTCAAGGGACAAAAGCTTAGATTTAGATGACGGACAATTTAGGAAGCAACTTCCCTCCTTTTCCCCATGCAATGAACTCCAAGTGCATCTGGAAGCTTTTTTCTCCTCAATCAATAAAGGACACTAGCCAAATTTAGCCAAGATAAAGCTATTTAATCTGCTTCCTTGCAATGGATTGACAGACAGACATACAAACTCAGAAAAAACTTCTGTAAAATCACCATTACAGTTCTTAGACATTTTGCTGCTGCATCTCCTGTTTCAGAACTTGTTTCCTATGCTGGTTAGAAATGTTCTTCTCATTTCATGCTTGAATGTATTAACGGTCAGTTTATACCTGTTTGTCTTCATGCCAGCATTGTTCTTCGGTTTAATTGGCTTTTTTTCCTTTCCAGTGTTTGCCTTCTAAAATATTGATGGAGACCAGCCATATCACCTCTCAGTTAGAGAGTCTGAACAAGCTTCTCTCGTGCAGACAGGTCTCCATTTCCCTGATCATCTTAGCAGCCATTTCTTGCATTTCCTCCAGTTTTGCATTTCCATTGCACGTGACCAAACGCTACCCCTTCTTTCACACTAGGGAGTGCATTGCCTCCATCAAGATTACTGATCTTCTACCACAGCTGGAGACCTTTCTCAGCATGTTGCCAAATCTGAATTACCTGCCTTGCAGTTGTACAACACCGTCAACAACTTTTGCATAGGGTATTTTAAGGCTTCAAAAAGTACAGTACAGAACAGAATGTAAGTGATGAAGCAGGTGGATGTGTATAGGATTGTTTTTATTGCCTGTAAGGCTATTCAAAGGCTTACAGTGGTTCCTGCATGCTGTTACTGATGATACCAGTAGAGAAGAGGTGTCAGGAACCAGTGCTATGCTTTAACCTACACTAAAAATCCCCGAGCTGCCTACTGATGTTCTTTTCACAGGCCAACTTCAGTTGCTTGGTGTACATTGTGCTACCATTCTTGCTGATTTTGGAACTGCAAGGGCTTGGATAAAAGTGTCCAGTTGACAGTGCGGTGACAGATGCTGACCTGCTTTGCTGACAGCTCCGTAGTAAGTTTTTGTTCATAATATGTTACCCAACCGTAGATCTCTCTATTCTCAAAAGCAAACCGACAGTTCAAAAGGGATCTATTTTCTTTCTTTACTGAGAGAACCTCTCTGATATATCAAAAGTATCCTAAACTGATAAACGTAACACCTTTTTATTGCTTAACCCATTCCGTATATACATGCAGTAGGGAAAAGCCGTTATCACCTTTCCTGACTGCAATCCACCAACAAAAACATGCATCTTTGAGCAAATATGCAAATATTTTTATAGGGATTTTATTGGACTCTATAGCAGTCCAAGCAGCACCAGTCTGAATTAAGTTTGTATTATGTTTCAAGTGATATTTTAAAGCAGTTTCTCAAACAAATACCTTTAGGTCTAGAATTGGCTATGTTCATGTATCCATCAAAGATCACACTCCCACTCCTCACCTTAGGCAAAATCAAAAAAAAAAAATGTGTTTCTGACCACAACTTCCACTTAACTGAGAAAAAAAATTTAAAAGAAGGTAACTCAAAGGTGAACTACTTCCTAATTCTTGTGTGAATGTAATGAAAGCGCCCTGCATCGTTTCAAAGCAAGGAGCATCCAAGTAGGCATTTGAAAGATACACAGGCAAATTATACCTTCTGTGGCTCTAGATCCCGTTACTGCAGGGCCGTGAGAATGGCAGTGGCTTTCAAGACCACCCTGGCTTCACGGGTTTGTAAAGATAAAAAGCTCAAAAAGCTTACCTTGAAGACATGCCTTGACAAGGCTTAACTTCACTAAGCTTGCCCATTAGCAAAAAAGCCAGAAATCCTTTGTGAAAAGTAGATTTCTCAGTCACTTTTATATAGTGTTTCAGTGTTATTGTAGCAATTACAAACAGTACCTCACACATTTCTCATGCATTTGGGGGAAAAACAGATAGTGGGCATCCCATATATGCCCTTCTGGGCCACTGTGTGCACAAGACAAGTTGTTGTAAGGCTTCTTTTGTTTCATCAGAAAATGCAGAAGCATCAGCTAATTTTAACACTTACCCATTGAGATATCTTGCAATCGAATCAAAAAATCTTCATGTGAAATTAGAGATTCATCTCCTAAAAGAAAGAGTGGTTGATCGACTGGAGGAAATAGTATACTGTCATTTTGAAAAGCAAGGAGAGCTATTTGTATTCTGAGGCAATTGGTAAGTGACAATTCAAACATTTGCATTAAGAGACTTTGTCATTCACTCAGTTACAATATTGACCTGCTGAAAGATGTATGCTTTTATGAGGAAATTTGTAGGGTCAGCTCCATTGTTCCAATGACTAAGATATGGGAAAGACTGTTGAGTAGACTCGTTCGTCTCAGTATGAACGTGAAGGACTGGATGAAGAGCACAGGTGTTGCAAAAGAAAGCTAACGTATATAAATGTTTTTATAATATGGTATTAACAAGTGGAAAGTATTTATGTTTCTCTTCAAAGGTGTCGTGAAGTTGAAAAGTGGGGAATGGCAGACACTCCACTTACTTTCTCTTTCCTTTTGCTATCAAAGAAGCACATTTTGTTGTTTGTTATTTGTTTTGTTTTCTTTTTTTCTCAAGTGTAAATGGCATACATGTCCAGTTATTGGCAACTGCTTGTGTGCTTTTTAGAGTCTTGGAAACTTAACTTCAGGTGCCATAATTATCTATAGAATTCTTTTGGCAAACAAGTATTAGTGATAAAGTATTTCTCTGCTGCATTTAAAAAAAAAAAAAATTAGCCGGTAAAAAAAAAAAATTCTAGCCCTTCAGAGATGAAAAGTGCTGGTAGAAAGCACACAGACTTTCCAATGGCCATCAAAACCTAAAGACTCTGCCTCTACAAACTATATATACCATAATAGTTCTTTGGCTGCACAAAAGACATGTTTTCCTCAGTAGGCGAAAAGTGGGCCTTGCAGCATAACCTGAAACTTAATTTGAAGTTATTACAAGCCAAGGGAAGCAGATCTTCAGATCTGAATGAAACAGTGCGCTAAATGAAGACTACATAGCCCACAGGAAGCCCTGAAGGAAGGCAGCACAGGGATGAAGAGTTCAAGAAAGTCATGGGTCTGCCATTTGCACACACTGAGCTGGTCCAGCCCTGGGATGTGTGCTACAATGCTTCACATGGTAAATCCACACACCAGAACTGTTATTTCAAATCCATGACTGTGCAAAGAGCTAGTTCCTTGGCTGGATATGACTTGTGTCAAGCCAGCTTGGAGACCGAGACATTAAATGGGCTGTTTTTTTAATCATCTCTATAGCTATAGTATTCAAAAGTATAACAAAACCAGTACCTAGAATTTGATGGGAACACCAGGACAACACAAACAAGCAAAACCCCACCATAGAAGGAAGGAAATACTGGTCACCATATTGATTTCCAAATGCAGCCCCAAATTCAATATCTCAATTTGATATGCCTGACTTTTTAAACGATGAAAAAATGCACAAGCACACGTCCTTCTCGGACAAAATGTTCCACACTTGAAGCATCATTCCTTTAGTCTGAATAGCTTAAGGGCCTGGAGACGTGTATTTAGTAATAAAAAAGTAATTGCACCTTTTTCTAAACAGTAGAGAAACACTTATTATTGGATTCTCAAGTGCTGACTAATGAAATTACTTAGACCGTCTTCCCTAACTGGACTTAACTTTTGGTGTATATGAAGGTGAGCTGGAAGTCAGTCTAGAGGACAACTGCGAGATAAGTACATGACCTGGCTAACAACTCATGACTGATGCACAGTCAAACAGTTGCTAAGACAGTATTTCTAAAGAGAAGAATAACGACATATAGTTACAGGTTTTCTATTTTCTTTCTGCAGATACCTTAAACGTTGATTTCCTGACTTCTGGAAGGGTCGTCTTCCTGCATCGTAGAGGCAAGCAGGCTGGAGGGGACCACAGGCCAACCTTACTCAAAGTAGGGCCACTTAGATTAGGCTGCTCAGGGCTGTGTACAGTCAATACTTGGATACCTCCAGGGATGTAGATTGTAGGGCTGCTTTGGATCTCCGATACAGTGTTTCTCCATCCTCAAGGCAATTTTTTTTTTCTCATATCAAGTCAGAATTTCCTGAGTTTCATCTTGTGCCTGTTGCCCCTCCGCCTTTTACTCTGGTCCTCCTCCTTCTTCTCCTTCACTGACAATAATAAGACCACTAGCAAAAAGGCTGTCTCCATTTCTCTAAGCCCTCCATTTAGGTAACTGAAGACAGGAACTCCAGTTCTGATACGAGTTTCTCATGAACTTAAGCCATGAATTGAGGGAGAGAAGTCTAAGCTGTTACCACAACATCTACAAAGTGTTTTATGATACAGCATTACTTGCAGACTACAGAATCACTCCTTTATGACAACTTTTTTATCCCGCTACAACAACAAATAAGGCAATTGCATTTGGAAAATTCAGAGGGCAGTGTGTTTGGTGAAAAGCTGACACTGCATGAAGTACTTAAGCTGTCAAAAAGCGCATGCATTAAAAACGCAAAAGAAAATGGTGCCTTGCTTTTGCCAAGATGCTTTGAGGCACATTGTGAAGGAAAGCGCAAAGAGCAATACCACCAGATGTCACCCTCCTTCCACTGACAATTCAGCAGCAGTCTTTTTTTCTTTTTTTTCTCCTGTTTTTGAGTTTCCAAGTATCACTGGTTGAACCAGTAACGTGCTGATTGCGATTACGCTTTGCCAGACGTGTTGGTTTGTAATCCAATTAAAAACTGTGTGGTGGTGGTGGTGGTGGTGGTGGTGGTGGCAGTGGTGCTGGTAGTTAGAAGAGGAGGAGGGAGATGAGGAGAAGGAGGAGCCTTGTGCTCAGTTTTAAAAGGCTCACTCTCAGGTGAGAACGCAATTTGGGTTTTGCTGCTAATCTAAGATGAAACATCATCAGTTAAGTTCATCCAATGCTGCTGTAGCACAGTCCAGCAGACAGATGATTGATGGAGGGCATGAAGTCAAGGTCCTAATCCCATATCTGTTACTGACATACTGTATGGATTGGGCAAGACATTTCACTTCAGCTTTTCAGTTTTCCCTCTGCTGTTGACAGAATAGATTCCTCAGTGTAGTCTCCAATTATGATGGTTGCATTACCCTTGAAATTAGTGATAAATGTTAATAACATGATCTGCTCCAGTAGGCCTGAATGTAAATGAATCATAGAATCATTAAGGTTGGAAAAGACCTTCAAGATCATAATGTCCAACCATCCCCCTACAATCAATATAACCTACTTAACCATTTCTGTAAAGACCACATCCAACCTTTCCTTAAGTACCCTCAGGTATGGTGACTCCACCACCTCCCTGGGCAACCCGTTCCAATGCCTAACCACTGTTTCTAAGAAGAAATTTCTCCTAATTTCCAACCTAAACCTCCTCTGGCACAACTTGAGGACATTCTCTCTTGTCCTATCACTAGTTATCTGCAAGAAAAGGCTGACCCCCAGCACCCTACAACTTCCTTTCAGATAGCTGTAGAGAACAATAAGGTCTCCCCTGAGCCTCCTCTTCCCCAGACTAAACAACCCCAGTTCCCTCATCTGCTCCTCACATGACTTATGTTCCAGACCCTTCACCCTCTTTGTAGCCCTTCTCTGGAGGTGTTCCAGGGCCTTGATATCTTTCTTGTAGTGAGGGGCCTAAAACTGAACACAATACTCAAGGTGTGGCCTCGCCAGAGCAGAGTACAGGGGGACGATCACCTCCCTGGTCCTGCTGGCTGCACTATTCCTGATACAAGCCAGGATGCCATTGGACTATTCCAGGGGGTTGCTATGACCAAAGCAAAGGACCCAGCCCTTACCCATGTTGAACCTCGTCCCATTGGCCTCTGTCAGCAATCCAACCTATCCAGGTCCCTCTGCAGGGCCTTCCTACACTCCGGCAGGTCGACACTTCCCCTCAACTTGGTGTTATCTGCATACTTACTGAGGGTGCTGTCAATTCCCTCATTCAAATCACCAGTAAATATATTAAAGAGGATAGGTAAGCCCCAATACTGACCCCTGTGGAACACCACTAGTGACCGGTCGCCAGCTGGATTTCACTCCGTTCACCACCACTCTCTGAGCCTGGCCATCCAGCCAATTTTTAACCCAGCAAAGAGTGCACCTGTCCAAGCCATGGACTGCCAGCTTATCCAGGAGAATATTGTGGAAGACTTTGTCAAAGGCTTTGCTGAAGTGTAGGTAGACTACATCAACAACCTTTCCCTCATCTACCAGGCAGGTCACCTGGTCATAGAAGGAAATGAGGTTGGTCAGGCAGGATTTGCCTTTCAGCCAGCCATTCTGAGTGGGCCGGATTCTCCAGTAGTCTTCCACATGCTGTGTGATTGCACCCAAGATGACCTATTCTATCACCTTCCCTGGCATCACGGTCAGGCTGACAGGCCTGTAGTTCCCTGAATCTTCCTTACAACCCTTCTTGTAGATGGGCGTCATATTAGCAAATCTCCAGTCATCTGGGACCTCTCCAGTTGACCATGACTGCTGGTAGATGGTGGAAAACATCTTGGCAATCACATCCACCAGCTCCCTCATCACTCCCATGTGGATCCCATCTGGCCGCATGGGCTTATGGCAGTCCTGGTGGAGTAGAAGGTCTCTAACTGTTTCCACCTGAATCGTGGGGGGTTTCTTCTGCTCCCCGTCCCAGACTTCCAGGTCGGGAGGCTGAGTACCCAGAGGATAACTGGTCTGACTATTAAAGACGGATGTAAACAAGGCATTGTGAATCTTGGCCTTTTCCTTATCCTCAGTAGTCATGTTTCCCCACCACATACAGTAAAGGATGGAGATTCTTCTTCACCCTCCTCTTATTGTTAACATATCTGTAAAAACATATTTTGTTGTTTTTTACCACTGTAGCCAGGGTGAGCTCATGCTGGGCTTTAGCGTTTCTGATCTGTCCCCTGCATACACTAGGAAATTCCTTGTACACTCCCCAGGTTGCCTGTCCCTTCTTCCACTGGACATAAACTCTCTTTTTCTCCCAGAGACTCAGCAAAAGTTCCCTGTTCAGCCACACCAGTCTTCTTCCCCACCAGCTAGACTTACGGCACACGGGGACAGCCTGCTCCTGCACCTTTAAGACTTCCTTCTTGAGGAGCCTTCCAGCCTTCCTGGGCCCCTCTGCCTTCCAGGGCTGACTCCCAAGGGACCCTCCCTGCCAGTGTCCTGAACAGTTCAAAGTCTGCCCTCTGCAAGTCCAAGGTAGCAGTTTTACTGACCCAGGGGGGTCAGTAACTTTGTGACTTCACCAAGAATAGAGAACTCTACCATTTTGTGGTCACTCTGCCCAAGACAGCTCCCTACTACCACATCTCCCACCAGGCCTTCTCTGTTTGTGAACAACAGGCCTAGCGCGGCACCCGCTCTGGCAGGCTCACTAACCAGCTGAGCCAGGAAGCTCTCTTCCACACACTCCAGGAACCTCCACGACTGCTTCCTCGGGGCTGTACTCTATTTCCAGCATTATGTCCGGGAAGTTAAAGTCCCCCATGAGAACAAGTGCTGACAATTGAGCGACTTCTGCCAGCTGCTTATAGAACGCCTCATCCGTCTCTTCATCCTGGTTTAGTGGTCTGTATCAGGCCCTCACCAGGATGTCTGCCTTGTTGGCCAACACCCTGATCCTTATCCACAGGGTCTCGACCTTATGATTCCCATCCACAAGCTCTACAATATTGAAGTACTCTCTAATGTAGAGAGCTACACCACCATACCTCCTTAGTTGCCTGTCCCTTCTGAAGAGCTTGTAGCCATCCACTGCAGCACTCCAGTCATGGGCGGGGTCCCACCATGTTTCAGTGTTGGCAACTAGGTCATAGTTTGCTTGCCACACAATGGCTTCCAGCTCCTCCTGTTTGTTGCCTCATGCTGTTTGCATAATCACAGAATCACAGAGTCACAGAATCATCTAGGTTGGAAGAGACCTCCAAGATCATCTAGTCCAACCTCTGATCTAACACTAACATGTCCTCCACTAAACCATATCACTAAGCTCTACATCTAAATGTCTCTTAAAGACCTCCAGGGATGGTGACTCAACCACTTCCCTGGGCAGCCTATTCCAATGCCTAACAACCCTTTCAGTAAAGAAGTTTTTCCTAATATCCAACCTAAACCTCCCCTGGCACAACTTTAGCCCATTCCCCCTCGTCCTGTCACCAGGCACGTGGGAGAATAGACCAACCCCTACCTCACTACAGCCTCCTTTAAGGTACCTGTAGAGAGCTATAAGGTCGCCCCTGAGCCTCCTCTACTCCAGGCTGAACAATCCCAGCTCCCTCAGCCACTCCTCGTAAGACTTGTTCTCCAGACCCCTCATCAGCCTCGTCGCCCTTCTCTAGACTTGCTCGAGCACCTCCATGTCCTTCTTGTAGCGAGGGGCCCAAAACTGAACACAGTACTCGAGTTGCGGCCTCACCAGAGCCGAGTACAGGGGGATAATCACTTCCCCTAGACCTGCTGGACACGCTGCTTCTTATACAAGCCAGGATGCTGTTGGCCTTCTTGGCCACCTGCGCACACTGCTGGCTCATATTCAGCCGACCATCAACCAGTACTCCCAGGTCCTTCTCTGCCAGGCAGCTTTCCAACCACTCATCTCCCAGCCTGTAGCGCTGCTTGGGGTTGTTGTGCCTGCCAGGTGCAGGACCCGGCACTTGGCCTTCTTGAACCTCATACAGTTGGCCTCAGCCCACCAGTCCAGCCTATCCAGATGCGCTTGCAGAGCCTTCCTACCCTCGAGCAGATTGACACACGCACCTAACTTGGTGTCGTCTGCAAACTTACTGAGGGTGCACTCAATCCCCTCATCCAGATCATTGATAAAGATATTGAAGAGGACTGGCCCCAGTACTGAGCCCTGGGGGACTCCACTAGTGACCGGCCTCCAACTGGATTTGACTCCATTCACCACGACTCTTTGGGCCTGGCTATCCAGCCAGTTTTTAACCCAACGAAGCACACGCCAGTCCAAGCCACGAGCAGCCAGTTTTTTGAGGAGAATGTTGTGGGAAACGGTGTCAAAAGCCTTACTGAAGTCAAGGTAGACCACATCCACAGCCTTTCCCTCATCCACCAAGCGTGTCACTTTGTCATAGAAGGAGATCAGGTTTGTCAAGCAGGACCTGCCCTTCATAAACCCATGCTGACTGGGCCTGATCGCCTGGTTGCCCTGTAAGTGCCGCATGATGACACTCAAGATAATCTGCTCCATGAGCTTCCCTGGCACTGAGGTCAAACTAACAGGCCTATAGTTTCCCGGGTCTACCCTCCGACCCTTCTTGTAGATGGGCATCATGTTTGGTAGCCACCAGTCGACTGGGACCTCCCCTGATAGCCACGACTGCTGATAAATGATGGAGAGTGGCTTGGCCAGCTCCTCTGCCAGTTCTCGCAGTACCCTCGGGTGGATCCCATCAGGCCCCATCGACTTGCGTACATCTAAGTGCTGTAGCAGGTCGCCAACCATTTCCTCGTGGATAATGAGGGCCACATCCTGCTCCCCATCCCCTTCCACCAGCTCTGGGTACTGGGTATCTAGAGAACAACTGGTCTTGCCGCTAAAGACTGAGGCAAAGAAGGCATTAAGCACCTCAGCTTTTTCCTCATCCCTTGTAACTAAGCTTCCCCCTGCATCCAGTAAAGGATGGAGATTCTCCTTAGTCCTCCTTTTGGTGTTGATGTATTTGTAAAAACATTTTTTGTTGTCTTTAGCAGCAGTAGCCAGATTGAGCTCCAGATGAGCTTTGGCCCTTCTAATTTTGTCCCTGCACAGCCTCGCAACAGCTTTATAGTCCTCATGAGTTTCCCCCCCTCTCTTTTCCACAGATTATAAACCCTCTTTTTTCTCCTAAGTTTGAACCACAACTCTCTCTTCAGCCAGGACAGTCTTCTTACGTGCCGGCTCATCTTTGGGCACGTGGGAACACACCGCTCCTGAGCCATTAAGATTTCCTTGAGGAGTGCCCAGCCTTCCTGGACTCCTCTGCCCTTCAGAACCACCTCCCAAGGGACTCTGCCAACCAGTGTCCTGAACAGCTCAAAGTCTGCCCTCCGGAAGTCTAAGACAGTGGTTTTACTGGTCCCCTTCCTGGCTTCACCAAGAATAGAGAACTCTACCATTTCATGGTCACTCTGCCCAAGATAGCTCCTGACCACCACATCTCCCACCAGTCCGTCACTATTTGTGAACAGAAGGTCTAGCGGGGCACCTCCCCTGGTAGGCTCTCTAACCAGCTGCTTCAGGAAGCTATCTTCCACGCTTTCCAGAAACCTCCTAGACTGCTTTCTCTGGGCTGTGTTGTGCTTCCAGGATATGTCTGGGAAGTTAAAGTCCCCCATGAGAACACACGCTGACGATTTTGCAACTTCTGCCAGCTGCCTGTAGAACTCCTCATCTGTCTCCTCATCCTGGTTCGGCGGTCTATAACAGACCCCCACCAGGATGCTTGCCTTGTTGGCCTTCCTGCTGATCCTAACCCACAGAGACTCAACCTTATCAGTCCCAGCCTCAAGTTCCACAACATCAAAACACTCTCTAATATAGAGAGCCACATCACCACCCCTTCTGTACTGCCTGTCCCTCCTGAACAGCCTATAGCTAGACATTGCAGCACTCCAGTCATGATAGTGGTCCCAACACGTTTCTGAGATGTCAACCAAGTCATAGCCTGCCTGCTGCACGCTGGCTTCCAGTTCCTCTTGTTTGCTACCCATGCTGCGTGCATTAGTGTAGATGCACTTCAGTCGGGCCTTGCCATTGTTCCCTCTGGCACAGCTCCAACAAGCCTTATTTCAGCCCCTTCCCCCTTCTTACCTACTTTAAAGCCCGCTCAATGAGCCCTGCCAGCTCCTGGACTAGGATCCGTTTTCCCCTTAGAGATAGGGACCCGTCTGCGGCCATCAGGCCAGGTGCCAAGTAAAGCGCCCCATGGTCAAAAAAAACAAAATTTCTGTGTTGGCACCAGCCTCTGAGCCACATGTTAATCAGGTGGGCTTTCTGTGTCCACTCTGTACCCCTCCCTGCTACTGTAGGGATGGACGAAAACACCACCTCTACTCCCGCTCCATCCACCAACCGTCCCAGTCCCCTAAAGTCCCGTTTGTATAAGCATAAGTCCCATTTTATAAGCATATAAGCACATTTATAAGCATGTATAAGCATGAGTCCTGTTTTTATAAGCATAGAAGCACTTCAGTTGAGCCTTTGCCTGCACCCCCAACACTGGCATTGCTCCCCCTGGCTCATCTCTAGCAAGCCTCGTTTCATCCCCATCTTCCTACATGCCTAGTAGAAAGACCTCTCAACAAGTCCTGCCAGCTCCTGGGCTAGGATCCATTTCCCCATTTGAGACAGGTGGGACCCATCTGCAGCTATCAGGCCAGCTGCCAAGTAAACTGTCCCATGTTCAAAAAAGCAAAATTCCTGCAATGGCACCAGCCTTTCAGACATGTATTTATCAGCTGGGTTTTCTGGCCCCTCTCAGTAATAACAGGAAAAAGGATCCAAGCTTGTAGTTTTGTGTTAAAAAGCAAAATCAACAGAACAGAACGCTAAAGAATGCTGCTCCCACGGGACAAAGCAGTAACATCACAAAGTTTCTGCTGAACAAAGCTCAAGAACAGGAATGCTGCAGCTTCTGTTTTCTGCTTTTAAACACTTAGTAGTTACGCAACCTTAAAAAAGCTCTTCACTTTATCATTGTACTGAATCATTAAGCACCCTGAACAGATAAGTACAAGACAAGATTGCTGTAGAAAATTGCATGCATTATGATGCCTCAACTTCGCCAGTCAGTACAAAGAAGCAGAACAAAACCCATCACACCTTTTAATCTCTAGAAGGGAAAACAGTGCCACCCACTGCTTTTCCAGGGGATCTCCTTGCCTTTTGAGACAGCTGCAGAAAGCTGCACTTGGTACTTTGCAATTACAAAATAGCCACCTCCTGCTGTCTTGCCTTCCTCTCTCACTCCAAAATTGGGTTCTTCTACCAGGCTACACGTCTACACCAATATTTCAGTCACTAGTAAAGCCGCACAAAGGAAAATCACCCTTCTGTGAACTTGTTCTACTACAGCTGGACCCTCAGGATAGACAAAAGCTGAATCTCAGAAAAACTGAGTTTGTTTACCCTGAGAACAGGATTTTCTTTGACTTTAAAGCAATGTCAGGTGTCTGCAGCTGCTACTTAGAATGCAACACGCACGGTTTCAAGCTGAAGGTAAAAATACCATACCTCACTAATTGTGAAGATTGTCTGCCAGGTCACAATATCCAACTGCCTTGTGTGTGTCCTTTTATTCATTTTTTGCATCATTCCCCCATCACACCAGAAAAAACACCAGCTTGGAACAGGCAAGTTTTTAATCCAAGGATTGTCAGCAATCAGAATTAGAAATACTCATGCTTTAGAAATACTATGCACTTAACTATCTCAAAGTCAGATACTTTGTTAAATATTCCTAAGCAGTCCTGACACTGTGGACCTTGTTATCAGGGATCTCAGTCATGTCTTTAGCTCAGCTATGGTCTCCTAGAAATAGCCAGAAGACATCCAGACAGCAGCAGTTGCACACATCCTCAAGATATGCGTAACTGAAATAAGATCCCAGGCCAAAGGGAAGAAGACATTCAGATTCTAAAATCATTTGAGTGCCCTCTGCAGTTCCCGAGGTGACAAGCACTACAGTGTGCATGCATTTTTTTTTTTTTTTTTTAAGAGAATCATGGTCTGCAAGTTTTATTGCGCTTGTATTACTACTCAATAAATGCCTACAAAGTTCACTGGACATGAAGCAGAAGTGCCAACCCTCCGCCACTAAAAAATCGCTTTCTATTCTGAGCTCAGTTTCTCTTAAAAATGTAAGAGCAATGAAGAATTCATTTTTTTCAAGCACAAAATTAGCAGTTTTTCCAATGGTCTTAAGCACCAAGACAGCAGCTAATTAGTGAAGTCATCTGACAATCATGTGAACTCATACTGTGCTACCAAGAGAGCTGCTAGTGGAAACCATCCACATGACTTTGAATGAGGAATAATATGCTTTTCATAGTAAGTATACAAAAGAGTATATTACTTCCGTCAAAAAGAAACCTGTACTGAGGTACCCAGTCAGCGCCACGGCTGGGCGCATACTTCTAGATTACCTTTAACTGGCGAAGAAAGCGGAAGCCCTGTTTTTCCCCCAAAAGAGCAAAGCATCGATTACATAACTCTCTACAACTAACTAGTCTCTCATTAGAAAAATAATCTGCAAGCCAGTTCACAACATGAAGTAGGATCCCTGGTTGCTCGGTCTGAAGGACGCGCAGGCAAGTACTTCAGGCCAAGTCACATGTGATGCAGTACTCTCTCTACAAAAACAAGCGGGACTCAATCATTTTTAACAATAACACTGGAAAAATAAGAGGTCAGTGGCAGCATACAGAACTACAGAAAATATGCATTTCACTATCTGAAAGCCAGATACCTTGTTAAGTATTCCTAAGCAGTCCTGACACTGTGGATCTTGTTATCAGGGATCCCAGTCATGTCTTTAGCTCCGCTGTGCTCTACTGGAAATAGCCAGAAGACATCCAGACAGCAGCAGTGACACACACCCTCAAGATATGCGCAGTTGAAATCAAGGTCCCATGCTAAGGGGAAGACATGCAGATTGCAAAATCATTTGAGAGTGCCCTCTGCAGTTCCTGAGGTGACAAGCACTAAAATGTGTACGCATGTTCATAAGAGAATCTTGATCTGCAAGCTTTATTGTGCTTGTACTACTGCTCAATAAATGCCTACAAATTTCACTAGACATGAAGCAGAAATGCCAACCATTCGCCACTAAAAAAATCACTTTCTATTCTGAGCTCAATTTCTCTTAAAAACATAAGAGCAATGAAGAATTCTTTTTTCAGGCACAAAATTAGCAGTTTTTCCACTGTACAGTTTCCAACTCGTAATGTGTTGCTGTGCAACCAAGAGAGCTCCTGGTGGAAACCATCCACACGACTTTGAATGAGGAATAATATGCTTCTCATAGTAAGCATACAAGGGGAAAAGGTATTCCAGACATTTATTTTTCAGTGTACAGTATAATACAGTTCAAGTTAAGAAATATGGACAAAGGTCATGAAATACATGTATTGTGTTTGCTAGACATAGTTGACTAAGAGCAAGGCATATTCCAGCCCGTACTCCACAGAGTTACAATGAAGTTCAGGCACGTGAACAGGAATTTTAGTTTAATGATTTACAGCTCTTTTGGTCTGTTTAACAGAAAACGAACCAACTGAAGCAGAACTTCATCATTAAAGCCTCTCACACTACCCTCTTCGACAACATCGTATAATGGCTTACTGTCTGTTCCCCAACAGATATTCTTCCGAGGGTTGTTTTTAACAGTTTCTACAGTTAACGCTAAAGTGTTCAGCTGGAAACAAAAGAAAGCAAAGTATTTTCCATCAGTCACTACTGCCTGTGATACAAAAGGACGCGTCACATCTGCTTCATTCCAGAATCCTGCAAAATAAAGAAACAACCCGAGTTACACAGGACTCAATTCTTATCGGCACTGATGTGATCTAACCACCCACCCACACTTTCTAGGATTTTTACACAAACAGGCATGCGATCCTGAAGTAAGACTGCTGACATTTTACTTTTCCTCTCACTGTAGTTTCCTTGAATTCACAGAGCTGAAAGAAGACACTGAGCCACTTAGTCACCTCATAAAATTCCTAAAATTACACCTAACACCCTTCTATCTAACGACTGAGGAGCAGCCAACTGCAGGACCGAGGTTTGGGCGGTATTACACAAGGAACTATGTTTCTGCATAATTAATTCTCCCGGATTGAAAGCACTCAAAGGCAAAGTTTTAAATAACTCCCTTGAATAAGCTCTGCTTCTTTCACTGGTTCAATTAAATCTTTAAGGACCTGCTTAAAGGATGGCCTTCAGAAGAAAAAGCACAAAAAATGACTGCATGAGAGAAAAGGTCAGAGAACATTAGAGCAGGCGTTCATCATGAGGACAGGATGACTTTTACAGACTGAATGTCTTGTAGTCCCAAAGCTGGGAAAAAATAAAAAAACCTTGAAGAAAATAGGGAGGCCTGTAGCTTGTATACTCTTTCAATAGCTTGTGTAGTCTTTTAGCTGAAAGTAAGAGACAGGTAGCAGAAGCAAGGAAGATAAGGGATAAAAGGTTAAAAACAAGGAGAAAAACAGCTCCAGGCTGACCAATAGTAGCCTTTTGCTCATTAAGGGTCATTTACATATTAAAAATCACACCCATCAAAATGATGATGTGTGGTAATGTGGGATTTGGTGTTTCCCCCCGCTGTTCCTCTGTGATGCGCAAGCTCAGTAGAGAAAAGTTAAGCTATAGCTATAACAAGATAAGTAATAGCTAATCAAAAGTAGCCAAGGAGATAGTTTTCACAAGTTTGCTGTGTATAAATTACGGTGATTCGAGTCAGAGGTGTGCTTGCTTTGCAAAAGATCGCCAAGCATCTGACCCTGCAGAGTTATATATCTAATTATTTAATTAAAAGACCTTTATGTGGATTCCAACTGTGTGCTCACTGGCGCGGCATACCGGGCACCAACCTATGGACAACAGTCTTACCTTGATACATTGCTTGAGCTGCTGTCCACGCAAAGAGACTTGCGACACCATTAGCTCGATAAACAACTTCAATCTGATCCTCAAGGTTCGCTATTTCAAACCTCTCCCTTTTGAGTTTATCAGGAATCAGGTGAAACTGCGTGTGGCCATAACAGCACGGGTCTGCTACCTTTGACCCTGTGACCACCCCAAAAGAAAACAAAAATGAGGAGACAGTGTCACACAACGTTCTTTATGATGCACACAAACAAGATTTTGCTGTCAAGCTCCAAGCAGATCAAAGTTAAGACCTGTACCGTAGAGCCTCGTAAGTGCAGAGTCATCCATTTCTCTGTGAGAATGGAGGGCTTGCTGAGTCCAAAAGATAACATACGCAAATGTCTCTGAAGGATATGCATCAGCTCAAGTCCAGCTTTCCTACTAAGTTTCTGTTCAATTCCACTCCTTCAGATCAATCCTGAGACACAGCAATACATGCTCAAGAGGATGCTACTCCCCATTACGTAAGCGACATGGAATCTTTATTTCACACGCTATATATAATAATTATAAGAAAATAAATATAAACGCTCTCTCTGCTGAGAGAAGGTGAAAGGTCAGGGTTGTTTTTTTCCTTTCAAAAAGTAGTTAACATTTCATGACTGGAAACTCTTACCTATAAATACCTTGTTTTCATACTGCTTTTTGAACAGTGGCAGTTTGGACGGTTTGTGATCAATAACGGGAACATCTCCAAGGTCTGACTCCAGCGGTACAATCTTGAAGAAAGCAGAAGAAAGAACAGCCACCCCATAAGTCGTGCTTCTGACATCTGGCTTCACGTCATACCCCGTTTCTTGACTAGACACCAGAAAACACAAGTTTTCCTTACATACACCATATACATAATTTATTTACTGAAATCAATGAACACTATTTTTGCAAGAGAACCTCCTGTCTCACAACAACTGCTAGTACATGCTTGTTATAATGACGTCTGAGTTTTCTGCAAATTATAAACGACATTGCATGAAATGGTGCTAAGATGATCAGCAACATTTCTAACAGCAAACTAACCGGAACCACCAGGCTGAGCTCACTCTCCCTCTTGCTGGCGTGCTATGTTACGTGTTATGGGGCACTGCATAACTCAAAAAATACAATAGGTGCCCATGCACCTTAAGCGCTATTAGCGGGTAACAGAGCTCGTATTCAAATTGTCTTTCTGCCCCAGTTTTGGCTTTTATTGCCCAGACACTTGCTTCAAGATTTTGAACATCTGACCCTAATAACCTAAACACTGTACAACCACTTTCTCAAGAAATGCTCAGCATCAACAGAAAGCAGAGCGTGGGCTTCGTTGTGCAGCAGAAATGGGGCAATGGAGACCCTTACAGTTGCTATACAGGTAGCATTCTGCAAAACTAGAAGAAAAAGGTAAGGATATTGAATCAGCTCCCAGAAAACTCAGCATTCAAGAAAACAAGAGCCTTTAGTGGGTAACAGAGCTCACATTCAAACTACGTATGCTCTCTCCCACTCCAGTCCTTTCATCTCCGTTTCTCTCATCACCTTAAATTCTGAGAAGCGGACCTTGCCCATCACATTTCTCGCTCTTGATTCCACTTATTCGTACAAGCACAAAAGAAGTTAACAGCCCCAGGCACCTATGGGCAACAACGCATACGCAACATACGCACAAGAATGATCAAGCTGAAGTTCAGAACACCATCCCACTATCTGAAAAGCACTTAACACGGCAAGGCATAAGAGCATTATCATTTGAGAAACACACCGATGCACTCATTATACAACTGATTAAGCAGGTCCTCCACATAATACTATCACCACCAGCAACACATGCTACAGCATAGCTCCAGCAGCAGTCAGAAGCTGAAGTGAAAATACACATTAGTAAGTTGCTGTTGAAAATATCCACACCTCTGGAAGTTGCTTTGGTACACGCAGCTGGAGGTGCGGCTTATCATCTATCTGAAACCGCACAGGATCGACTCTACCTTTTCGATGTCCGTGCACAACAACCTCCTCACCGTGATGCCAGTAGTAGTTAACCTCAGGATTTAGGTCTGAAACAGAACAAAGAGGGAGAGGCATACAGAGATCACCCGTCTGCATTTTCAGCCACCCCAATTCTGCTCTGTAGCTGCAGCAAAATGGGAGAACCACAACCCACTTATACATGTCAGCAGCAACGATGTGAAACAACGTCCCTGCTGATGGACAACAGGCAGCGACACCAAGCACGCTCATGCAGACAGAGCCCACCACCCAGCCCCACCGCCTAGCGTGCCTGTAGAATCATAGAATCATTAAGGTTGGAAAAGACCTTCAGATCATCTAGTCCAACCACCACCCTACTACCAATGCCACCCACTAAACCATGCCCCTAAGCACCACGTCCAGCCTTTCCCTAAACACCCCGAGGAACGGTGACTCCACCACCTCCCTGGGCAACCCGTTCCAAGGCCTGACTGCTCCTTCTGAGAAGAAACGTCTCCTAATTTCCAACCTGAACCTCCCCCGGCACAACTTGAGGCCATTCCCTCAAGTCCTGTCGCTAATTATCTGAGAGAAGAGACCGACCCCCAGCTCCCCACAACTTCCTTTCAAGGAGCTGTGGAGAGCAGTGAGGTCTCCCCTGAGCCTCCCCTTCCCCACACTAAACAACCCCGGTGCCCTCAGCCGCTCCTCAGTTCCCTCGCCCTCGCCCGCCCCCGCTCCGCACCAAGAGACGAGGCCGCCAGCAGCGGGTTGCGGCCGCACAGGGAGGCGGCGAGGGAGGAGACGAGCTGCGTGAGGAAGGGGCCGGGCGTGTGCTCCTGGTCGCGGTAGAGGAACGGCCGCCGCTTGTTCTGGTAGAAGCTCTCCTGCAGCAGCGCGTCGCACGCGAGCGAGCGCAGCGCGCCCAGGTCCAGGTCCAGGTCCGCGTCCGCGTCCGGCGCCGCTCCCGCCGCGGGCCCCGGCTCCTCCGCGGCCTCCGCCGGCGGCGGCAGCCCCGGCACGAAGACGGTCCTGGTGAAGCTCCGGTACCAGCGGTCGGCGTTGAGGGCGAAGGTCTGCGGGTGCACCGTGTACTTGGGCCGCTGCAGCTTCCCGTACAGCCGCAGCTTCTCCTCGATCGAGGCCGCCTCGTGCACCTGCCGGTGGAAGTGCTCCAGGCGCCGCCGCCGGGCCGCCTTGCTCCTGGCCGTGTGCGAGGCCACCACGGGCGGGTAGAGCGGCCCGGGCGGCGGCGGCACGGCGGGCTCCTGCGAGAACCAGCGCCGGCCGAGCCGCAGCAGCCGGCAGCCGCCGGGCGCCGCCATCTCGCAGCGCCGCGGGGCAGCGGAAGGGCGCGGGGCGGGGGCCGCGCGCCTCGGT